>NC_045963.1:58659430-58853654 GCF_010909765.2 Amblyraja radiata | reverse complement strand
AAATATTGCCCCTCAGGATTATATTAAAATCATTCCCCCCCCCCCCCACCTTAAATCTTGTTCTTGATTCCTTTATTCTGGGTAAACAACTGTGCATCACCCTGTTAATCCCTGATGATTTTGTACACCTCTGTAAGATCACCCATCAGCCTCCTGTGCTCCTCGGAATAAAGTTCTTGCCCTGCTCTCACTACACTCAGCCAGGAATCCTGGCAACATGCTCGTAAATCATCTCTCTCCTCCTTCCAGCATAACATCCTTACTGTAGTAGGTGACCAAAACTGAAAACACATACTCCAAGTGCAGCCTCACCACTGTACCGTACAACTATAAACAAATATTTCAACTTCTATACTCCATACTATGACTGAGAGGAGGGCCAATGTACCAACGCTTTCTTGAATACCCTACTTACCTGTGATGTTACTTTCAGGTAGCGATGTCCCTGCATTCCTAGATCCCTCTGCTCTACAACATTCCATGGGCCTGCACTGCGAAGGTCCTGACCTGTTTGACTCCCCAAAAAAGCACACCTTACTTGTCTGCATTAAACTCCATTAACCATTCCTCAACCCACTTCCAAGCTGATCAAGATCTGCTGTAATTTTTAAGAGCCATCTTCACTCTATGATACCCACTTTTGTGTCACCTGCAAACATACAAGTAATGCCTTGTGCATTCTCATCAAAATCACTGGTAGAAACCACAAACAGCAATGGGTCCCAGCCTCAATCCCTGGAGCACACCACTAATCACAAGCCTCCAGACCATAAAACACCTTCCACTATCACCCTCGACGTCCTTCCATGTAGCCAATTTATCCAGTTGACTAGCTCTCCCAGGATTCATGCAATCCAACCTTCCAGAGCAGCCTACAATGCCAAACTATTAATTAATAAATTGCCTTGCTGAAGTCCACAGAGGCAACATCTATGGGTTTTGCCCTTGTGAAACTTTTTGAAACTTTTCCATTTTCTTATATAAAATTTCCATACCAGAATATTAGTTCCTTAAAGAGATCACACTCAATAAGATGAGATCTACTAGCCACCTAAAAAGCCTAAAACAAAAAAACAGAAAATTGCCAATAGCGAGTAAGTCAGGAAGCGTTAGAAAGAGTTAATGTTACAGGTCAATCCCCTTTCATCAGAATTACAGAAGTCAGAAAGCAAACATGTTTTAAGTGCAGAGGAAGGAGAGGGAAGGAGAGAGCAAAGGGAAGGTTTGTGCTGGAAGGGGAAAATCATGACAGACCATCACAAAAGTTATTGGTGCTGGCAGAGATTGGGATTGCTGAGTATTTCAGGTTATCTACTATTATTCGAGATTTATTTTTAAATATAGTTCAATTAAACAGTCCTCCCTCTTTCTGGAATGTTGGAAGATAGATTACAAGTAATATTGGTGTGGAATGGAATTGTTCTGTGAGCTGCTATAGACTTAATGGTCCAAATGTCCTCCTGTCATGAGAAAATAGGAATCAAAGTTAATGGAAATTCAGATGCAACATCAGGGGGGCACAGTGGTGCAGCGGTAGTGTTGCTGCCCTACACACCAGAGATCCGGGTTTCAACCCTGACTAGGATTCTGTCTGTACAAAGTTTGTACCTTCCCCTGTGACTGCATGGGTTTCTCTGGGTGCTCCGGTTTCCTCCCACACTCCAAGGCAGACAGGTTTGCAGGTTAATTGGTTTTGGTAAATAAAATGTAAATTGCCTCTAGTGTGTAAGATAGCCTAAGGTACGGGGTAGTCGCTGGTAAGCGTGGGCTCACTGAGCGTGCCTGCATTTTCGCTGCATCTCTAAGTCCAAGTCAAGTCATTCTGGAACTTTACCTGCAAAGCATTTCTACTATTAATTTCAAATAAAGGTCACTGCTCCTTCGGATTGACACAGCCTATTCTTTACACTATAATAAGAGATATATGTCAGTGCAAGCCGAGGCCAAGTTATCTGATCAGCATCTCTGCAAAAGAAACAAGACCGATTTACTTTCCTAGGGTTCCATTAACCTTCAAAGTACATCTTTAAAGACCAAAATCGGCTTTGTTTTAAAAAAAATAAAATAAAGATAGCAATTTTTGAAAAGTCAATTAAATTTAATTCTTAAAATCCTTGTGAAATTAAAACAAAATGCTGCAACTAGAGGTTTAGGAGAGAAAAGAAAATCAATAGGAACAAGACAACAATTGAAGTGATTCCCACATTCCACAGGGCAAGAAGCTGAACCTGAAAAGTTCCAAGAACCTGGACTACATTTGTAGAATGTGTAGAAAGGAACTCCAGATGCTGGTTCTATACCAAAGATAGACACAATGTCAGCGGGTCAGGCAGCATCACGGAAGAAAAAAAAGATGAGTGACATTTCGGATCAGGATCGTTCTTCAGACTGGAAGTAGAAGGGAGCAACTGGAAGTAAGAAAAGGGCAGAAAAAATCAAGGCAGCAACAACAGATGACCAAGGAAGGGTAAAGCCCATAATGGCCCGTTGTTGGCTGGGGAAGAGGTGATAACAAAGGGACACAAGGATGCGAAAAGTGGAACTAGTAGGACGACTCGGGTGGAAGGGGGTTACAAGTATTACTTGAAATGCGAAATCAACGTTCATACCGCTGGATTATAAGCTGTCCAAGCAAAATACAAGGTGCTGTTCCTCCAATTTGCGTGTGGCCTCACTCTGACGGTGATCCCAGGAATGAGTGGGTTAACATATGATGAGCGTTTGACAACACTGGGCTTGTACTCGCTGGTGTTTCGAAGGATGAGGGGTGACCTCATTGAAACTTATCGAATAGTGAAAGGTTTGGATGTGGAGAGGATGTTTCCACTCATGAGAGTCTACAACTAGAGGTCAAAGCCTCAGAATTAAAGGATGTTCCTTTAAAAAGGAGATGGAGGAATTTCTTTAGTCAGTGTGGTGAAACTATGGAATTCTTTGCCACAGACGGCTGTGGAGGCCAAGTCTATGGATATTTTTAAGGCAGAGAGAGATAGATTCTTGATTAGTATGAGGTTATGAGGAGAAGGCAGGAGAATGGGGTTAGGAGGAAGGGATAGAACAGCCATGATTGAATGGCAGAGTAGACTTGATGGGCCAAATGGCCTAATTCTGCTCCTATCATTTATGACCTTATAAGGCCGCCCACAACAGAAAGGTCAGTATGCAAACAGGAAGGGGATTTAAAATGTTTGGCTTGTGGGAGATCACGTAGGCCAAGGCAGACTGAGTGCAAGTGTTCAGTGAAATGATTGACAAGTCTGCACTTGGCCTCGCCAATATATAGGAGCCCACACCGAGAACAATGGATACAGTAGATGAGGTTGGAGGAAGTGCATGTGAACCTCTGCCTCACCTGAAAGAACTATTGGGGTCCCTGGATGGAATCGAGGGAGGAGGCACAACGACAGGTGTTGCATCTCCTACGGTTGCAGGGGAAAGTTCCAGGGAAGGGACGCAGTTTGGGTGGGAAGGCATAAGTGAACGAGGGAGTTGCGGAGGGTAGGGTCTATGCAGAAAGCAGAAAGGGGTGCAGATGGGAAGATGTAACTTGTGATGGGATCCCGTTGGCGGTGTTGAACGTGTTGAAGAATGATGTGCTGTATGAGATAGCTGACAGGGTGAAAGGCGAGGACTAGAGGGACTCTGTCCCTGTTGCAACTGGGGGGGGGGGGGGGGGGGGGGAGGAAGAGAAGGGGGAGCAAGAGCGAAACAATGGGATACAGAGGGCACATGCGAGGGCCTCATCTGTGATAGAAGAGGGAAATCCCTGTTCCCTAAGAATGAAGAAATCTTGGATCTTAGATGTCCTGGAACACCTGATCTTGGGAGCAGATGCGACAGAGAAATTGGGAGTAGGGGATAGAGTCTTTGCAGGAGGCAGGGTGGGAAGAAGTGTAGTACAGATAGGTGTGGGAGTCATTAGGTTTGTAATAGATGTCCGTCAATGGTTTATCTCCTGTGATGGAGACAGTGAGATCACGAGGGGGGGTCTGAGATGGTCCAGGTGAATTTGAGAGCATGGTGACAGTCAGCAGAGAAGCTAATAAAGTCAATAAAGGAATGAAGTAATAAAGTTAATAAAGGCACATGTAGAAACTAAGAACTATGGATGCTGGTTAATAGACAAACAGACACAGTGCTGGAGTAATTCGGCAGATCAGGCAGCATCTCTGGAGAACATGGATATATGATGTTTCAGGTCGAGACCCTTCTCATATTTCCAGATTAGTCATCAAAACTGTTGAATCCTAGCCCAATGTAACTTGACGAGGACAGTGATACCCCTGGAAGTTCACCAGAATCCAGGATAGATATATTGTATAGCAATTCATTCAGTTGCCCACTTTCCTTTTCTATGCAGTAAAAAAAATCAACTGTTTGTATATTCATTTTCAATGTAGCTCAGTGTTCTTATAAAGCAATTAAAAGACTGACTCACTTGAAATGCATTCTATCAAGATTAAAGATGGGAAAATTGAAAGCCACACTAACTAATTGGTCATATAGAAACAAATATACAAACATTTGTACTTCTCAATCATTTAGCATTTTTAAGAACACAAGAAAAAGGAGCCAGTCGAAGGCCATCCGGTTGTTCAAGCATGCCTTTGCATTCATTAAGATCATAGCCAAAGTTCTACCAGGGTGCAATTTTTGCAGAACATTACCCCAGCACTGTGTCCTTTTTTGGATTACATTTGGTTCTCTGTCATGTGAATGGCACTTCTTTTGTGCGATATTTAAAGTGGCACGCTGGTACAGCATTTAGGATGACTGGGTTCGGGCCTCCAGCAATCTAGACTCGACCTGAAACCTCAGGTATATTTGTATGGTGTGTAGATTTTGCATATTGTCCCTGTGACTGTTTGGCTTTCTTCAGGTGCTCTGCTTTCTTGCCACTTCCTTTAAATTACCCCTGATATAGATGGGAAGCAAAGGGCATTGATGGGGAATGCGAAAGAGAAGAGAGAAGTATGTGAGGGAATAAGACTGATGGGAGCTAGCATTGTCTGGATGACCTGCCCAACACCTCCACGCAGTCCGTACGAACCAACCTGATCTCCTGGTTGCCCAGCATTTTAACTCCCCCTCCCATCCTGAATCTAACTTTTTCTATCCTGGGCTTCCTCCATTGCCAGAGTGAAGTCAGCGCAAATTGGGAGGAACAAACACCTCATATTTCGCTTTGGTAGTTTACACCCCAGTGGAATGAACATTGACTTCTCTATTTCAAGGTAGTACCCTTGCTTTCTCCCTCCTTCCCCTCTCCCCTTCCAGCTCCCCCCACATAGCCTACTGTCTCACACTTCTTCCTTTATTTTAACCCGCCGCCCTCCCCCACACCCCCCCCCCCCCCCCCCCAGTCTGAAGAAGCGTTCTCGACCTCGAAAACGTCGCCTACTCCTTTTCTCCATAGATGCTGCTCACCCGCTGCGTGTCTGCAGTCATTTTCGTCTACTGTCAAATAAGAGTGGTGTTTTTTGAGTGCTTTTTGGATATTTAGTCAAGAAACAAAATGAACTCAACCACATCTTCTGTCAGGAGCAATTCCACATCCTACAATGGACAGAACACTTCCCTTGCATCATGCAGACATTCCAGCATGTATGCACTCATTTCATTCGGCTTAGTATTTTGGTTGTACATTAAAGGGAAGGAGATCATATGCATAACAACATTTTAAATTATGTCAATATAATAATTGTGCACATACAAAATTTAGATGTGATACTCCACAGAAATTACTTAACAAAACTGGTCACTCATGTTCTCTCAAAAAAGACCCGATTATGCATATTTTCCATGCAAAGACCTTTTGGCATATCTTAGGTTACATTCACACAGGTTATCAATATTTGCATTTTAACTCATTTGCTGTGCAACAGATTGGCAAACATCAATCCCAGAAACATAGCATGGCCTTTGTGATGCATTTCTTCCCCAGTACTTCTCCGAATGCTTACCTGGCTACAGACTGCATAACCTTTGAAGAGGTGTCTTCAGGTTGTCCTTTAAATTGCTGAAGAGACGTCCAGCTCCACCTTTCACCATATCGAGGCAGGCCTCCCCCAAAAATGGGTTCCATATCTGGAGCAGAGGTACCTGCAAATCACCAAATGGACCATAATGTATCTTTGGAATTCTCTACCTCATAGAGCAATAGAGGTTCCATTGAAGCCTCCACACTTTTCAACACAATCAAAAGTCACTTCAATTCTGTGTACCAAATCTGTATTGTTAATTAAATAGCCATGCCTTTCAGATCAATAGCTCCTGAAAGAAACTTGGCTTCTGTTGCTGGATACTTCTCTCCAACCATGTACCAGCAAGTGGACAACTCCTGGCAGTTTGCCCTTTTAAATGTTAAATTAAACCAGAATTCCATATAATAAATGGTCACTTAATTCTATATTTATTGCTGCTATCTAAATCATAGTTTGTTTTATTGTGATAACATGGGCATAATATTTTTGGTTACAACATTCCAGAATAAGGCAATAACATTAGCTTGTGAACTGGAATAAAACAGGCTGACGCAAATACAACACTAGCAACTGTGAAGATTGTGTTTTGGTTGGAAGACTGAGGGGAAAAAGAGAATTCACAGAGACAATTCTGAAGGTGGTGCAGAAAAAGGCAGGCATGCGGCTCTTTGTAAACAAATCTTCGAAGCGGGAGGCTAAGTTTTACAGGCTCCTTGGCTTTATTATCAAAGCAACATGGTTCAAAGGATAAAAGCAACACTAAATTCTTATGTTATGGTCAAGCTTCAGCATGAAAACTGCTTTCAGTTCCAGCCAAAGGGCACAAAAATGCTGGAGCAAACTCAGCAAGTCAGGCAGCATCTCCAGAGAACATGAATAGGCAACATGTAGGATCGAAACTCTTCAGACTGTCTGAGGAAGGTCTCGACCGGAAACATCACCAGGTCTGAAGAAGGGTCTTCACCTTCACAGTGGCACTGTGTGGTTAGCTGCTGCCCCCAAGCACCAGAGATCCAGGTTCAATCTGAGCTTGGAACTACACGGTTCTGTGGAGTTTGCTCGTTCTCCCTGCGTACAAGTGAGGTCTTCTGGTTGCTCCAGGAGGTGGTCACATCCAAAGATGTGTGGGTTTTTGGATAAATGACCTGGGTCACAGTTTGGAAACGTGGGAGAGGCAGGGACTGGTGAGTACCCCGGTGGCTGTACACCTTGAAAATAAGTACTCATACTTGAGTAAGGGTGGGGGAGACAGCCTACCTGGGGGCAGCGACAGCGGCTGGGCCTCTGGCACAAAGACCGGTCCGGTTGCTCAGAAGGGTAAGGAAAAGAAGGGGATTGTAATAGGGGACTCTATAGTCAGGGGGTCGGATAGGCGATTCTGTGGATGCAGAAAGGAGTCCCGGATGGTAGTTTGCCTCCTGGTGCCAGGGTCAGGGATGTGTCTGAACGTGTCCAGAAATCCTGAAATGGGAGGGAGGAGGAGCCTGAGGTTGTGGTGCATATAGGTACTAACGACATAGGTAAAAAAAGAGAAGAGGTCCTGAAAGAAGAATTTAGGGAGTTAGGTAGAGAGTTAAGGAGAAGGACTGGAAAGGTAACAATCTCAGGATTACTGCCTGTGCCACGCGACAGTGAGAGTAGGAATGGAGCGAGGTGGAGGATAAATGCGTGGATGAGGGACTGGTGCAGTGGGTATGGATTAAAGTTTCTCTGGATCATTGGGACCTCTTTTGGGGAAGGTGCGACCTGTACAGAAAGGACGGGTTGCACTTGAACTCAAGGGGGACCAATATCCTGGCGGGGAGATTTGCAAAGGCTACTGGGGAGACTTTAAACTAGTATGGTTGGGGGGAGGGACTCAAATTGGGAAAGCTAGCAGTCAGTGTGTGAAGCAGGGGGCAGAGAATGGTAGCACTCTGACCCAAATATGTAGGGGAGAGAGAAGAAAAAGAAAATAATCAGAGAATAAGAGAGGGTGGGTTTCTTAAATGTGTATATTTTAATGCTAGGAGCATTGTAAGAAAAGTGGATGAACTTAGAGCCTGGATTGACACCTGGAAGTATGATGTTGTGGCGATCAGTGAAACATGGTTGCAGGAGGGCTGTGATTGGAAACCTAAATATTCCAGGATTTCGTAGCTTCAGGTGTGATAGAATTGGAGGGGCAAGAGGTGGAGGTGTTGCATTGCTTATCAGGGAAGATATTACAGCAGTGCTTTGGCAGGATAGATTAGAGGGCTCTTCTAGGGAGGCTATTTGGGTGGAACTGAGAAATGGGAAAGGGGAAGCAACACTTATAGGGGTGTATTATAGACCGCCAAATGGGGAGCGAGAATTGGAAGAGCAAATATGTAAGGAGATTGCAGATATTAGTAGTAAGCACAAGGTAGTGATTGTGGGAGATTTCAATTTTCCACACATAGACTGGGAAACACATTCTGTAAATGGGCTGTTTCGCCTATTTCCTTCGCTCCATAGATGCTGCTGCACCCGCTGAGTTCCTCCAGCAATTTTGTGTACCTGTAAATGGGCTGGATGGGTTGGAGTTTGTAAAATGTGTGCAGGATAGTTTTTTGCAGCAATACATAGAAGTACCTACTAGAGAAGGGGCAGTACTGGACCTCCTGTTAGGAAATGAGATGGGTCAGGTGGCAGAGGTATGCGTTGGGGAACAGTTCGGGTCCAGTGATCACAATACCATTAGTTTCAATATAATTATGGAGAGGGACAAAACTGGACCTAGGGTTGAGATTTTTGATTGGAGAAAGGCTAACTTTGAGGAGATGCGAAAGGATTTAAAAGGAGTAAATTGGGACAGTTTGTTTTATGGGAAAGATGTGGAAGAGAAATGGAGTACATTTAAAGGTGAAATTTTAAGTACAGGATCTTTATGTCCCTGTTCGGTTGAAAGGAAATCGTAAAAATTGTAAAGAGCCATGGTTTTCAAGGGAAATTGGACACTTGGTTCGGAAAAAGAGGGAGATCTACAATAGTTATAGGCAGCATGGAGTAAATGAGGTGCTTGAGGAGTATAAAGAATGTAAAAAGAATCTTAAGAAAGAAATTAGAAAAGCTAAAAGTATGAGGTTGCTTTGGCAAGTAAGGTAAAAGTAAATCCGAAGGGTTACTACCGCTATATTAATAGCAAAAGGATAACGAGGGATAAAATTGGTCCATTAGAGAGTCAGAGTGGCCAACTATCTGCAGAGCCAAAAGAGATGGGGGAGATATTGAACAGTTTCTTTTCTTCAGTATTCACCAAGGAGAAGGATATTGAATTATGTGAGTTAAGGGAAACAAGTAGCGTAGCTATGGAAACTATGAGGATCAAAGAAGGGGAAGTACTGACACTTTTGAGAAATATAAAAGTGGATAAGTCTCCAGGTCCGGACAGGATATTCCCTAGGACATTGAGGGAAGTTAGTGTAGAAATAGCAGGGGCTATGGCAGAAATATTTCAAATTTCATTAGAAACGGGAATAGTGCCGGAGGATTGGCGTACTGCGCATGTTGTTCCATTGTTTAAAAAGGGGTCTAAGAGTAAACCTAGCAATTATAGACCTGTTAGTTTGACGTCAGTGGTGGGCAAATTAATGGAAAGAGTACTTAGAGATAATATATATAAGCATCTGGATAAACAGGGTCTGATTAGGAACAGTCAACATGGATTTGTGCCTGGAAGGTCATGTTTAACTAATCTTCTTGAATTTTTTGAAGATGTTACTCGGGAAATTGATGAGGGTAAAGCAGTGGATGTTGTGTATATGGACTTGAGTAAGGCCTTTGACAAGGTTCCTCATGGAAGGTTGGTTAAGAAGGTTCAATGGTTGGGTATTAATGGTGGAGTAGCAAGATGGATTCAACAGTGGCTGAATGGGAGATGCCAGAGAGTAATGGTGGATGGTTGTTTGTCAAGTTGGAGGCCAGTGACGAGTGGGGTGCCACAGGGATCTGTGTTGGGTCCACTGTTGTTTGTCATGTACATCAATGATCTGGACAATGGTGTGGTAAATTGGATTAGTAAGTATGCAGATGATACTAAGATAGGTGGGGTTGCGGGTAATGAAGTAGAGTTTCAAAGTCTACAGAGAGATTTATGCCAGTTGGAAGAGTGGGCTGAAAGATGGCAGATGGAGTTTAATGCTGATAAGTGTGAGGTGCTACATCTTGGCAGGACAAATCAAAATAGGACGTACATGGTAAATGGTAGGGAATTGAAGAATGTAGGTGAACAGAGGGATCTGGGAATAACTGTGCACAGTTCCCTGAAAGTGGAATCTCATGTAGATAGGGTGGTAAAGAAAGCTTTTGGTGTGCTGGCCTTTATAAATCAGAGCATTGAGTATAGAAGTTGGGATGTAATGTTAAAATTGTACAAGGCATTGGTGAGGCCAATTCTGGAGTATGGTGTACAATTTGGTTGCCTAATTATAGGAAGGATGTCAACAAAATAGAGAGAGTACAGAGGAGATTTACTAGAATGTTGCCTGGGTTTCAGCAACTAAGTTACAGAGAAAGGTTGAACAAGTTAGGGCTTTATTCTTTGGAGCGCAGAAGGTTAAGGGGGGACTTGATAGAGGTTTTTAAAATGATGAGAGGGATAGACAGAGTTGACGTGGAAAAGCTTTTCCCACTGAGAGTAGGGAAGGTTCAAACAAGGGGACATGACTTGAGAATTAAGGGACTGAAGTTTAGGGGTAACATGAGGGGGAACTTCTTTACTCAGAGAGTGGTAGCTGGTTGGAATGAGCTTCCAGTGAAGGTGGTGGAGGCAGGTTCGTTTTTATCATTTAAAAATAAATTGGATAGTTATATGGACGGGAAAGGAATGGAGGGTTATGGTCTGAGCGCAGGTATATGGGACTAGGGGAGATTATGTGTTCGGCACGGACTAGAAGGGTCGAGATGGCCTGTTTCCGTGCTGTAATTGTTATATGGTTATATGTTATATGGTTATATGATTAGAAAGTTAGTACTTTTGAATTATTTTATCTTGATTTGACCAGGTTTCTTTGAACAAACACACTGTCAACCTTTTGAAATATCAAGTTGTTATAAGACAGCCACTATCCCAGCACAACGCAACCCATGATGTGAAAAAAGATTCAAATCCTTCTACATTTCTTATATTTCTACCGATTCAAAATGCAACGTTCAGATCCAAATTAATTCATAATTGCTTCAAGTTCTTAACTATAAATATTAAATTATGGACTCTTCTGAATGAGTAGGCTGTTAAAATCAGCTTGGAGTGCTACCTGGTTTTAAACGGCATAAATATTTTTATTCGTTAAGCAACATTTATTACCCTGATAAAACTGAAGTAAAGTGATATGGTGGGAAACAATTCATGTTGAGTTTATTGCCATATGGTGAAGTGTGTGTACAATAAATGTTTTGCCTGAAGCAACATCAGAGGCACAAAGTCTCAGAAAACGTGCAGAAAAAAATATATACATAAATCAGCATAAATTCTATCGGACAGTGAAAAGAAACTGTACACAAAAAATACATTAGTACAAAATACAAATAGATATACCAATATATACCAATAGGTGATCCAAAATGTTAATTGCAAGTAGGATTAGGCCTATGCAGTTCAGTTAAGAAACTAATAGTTGTGGGTAAATAATTTTCCTGAACCCGGTGGTGTGGGATTTTAGGCTTCTGTATCCACTGACGGATGGCAGCAGAGAGAAGAGGGCAAGCCCTAGGTGGTGGGCATCCTTACTCACATATACCATTTTCTTGAGGTAGTGTCTCATATAGATGCTTTTGATGGTGGATAGATCTGTGCTCCTCAAGAACCCAGCTGAGTCCAACACTCTCCGCAGCATCTTGCATTCCTCTGTGTTAAACTTGCTGTATACCATATACCAGAACGTATACATTCTACAATGCAGATCTGTAGATGTTTGTTAGTGTATCTGGAGTCACTCCCATACCTGCCACCTGTCTTCCAGACAATCCAGACCCTTCTCAATTTGGGTACAGGAAAAATAGATCTTTGTAGGATACCATCTTGCTTGCAAGTGGATTACCTTAACAATATGTCAGGATGCTATTCAATGACTCGATCAGCCTTCAGTGCCATAATATGTAGGAAAGAACTGCAGATGCTGGTTTAAACTGTTAATCTTGGCTAAATTGGACCAGCCAGGACTTCAAAATAGGGTTAAGTTTCAGGGTTTGCTGGGAGATTTGGTCAAATTGGAATTACTCTCTGCAGAGATGGGACAGGCTGTAACTTAGCTCCATTTACAAGCAAAGAATGGTAAGCCTTGTAAACCCCTCAAACTGGTACTAAATGCATAGAAGTGATTGAATGGCTGCAAACCAGACATACACCTTGTAAATAGCTTGTAAATAAAGTTGCAGAGCCTGACTCTGCTAAGTGTTGATTGGATGGGGTGTTGAGCCTTGTCTGCAATTTCTGTGAATCAGGGTAAATGTTTCCAAGTTGACTTCATCTCAAAGTCCGTTGTGAATACAATGTATTGAACTGTTGTATCATTGGGTTAGGGAAATGCCTGTTATGCATGGGGTTAATTGATATTTGTAATTGGGTGATTAAGAAACAACCCCAGTGTGGTTCGGCCCTCAGGTTCGCAGGGCATATAAAAGTCCTTGGTCACGAGGCTCAGGGTCGATCTTCTGGAAGAGCGCTCAGGACCCCGTACCCTACTGGAGTGCTTCTGTCTGCACGAGGCCTAGAGGGCTTGAATGGATAGATGCAGGGATTGAACCCACGGTGGGATAGGTACAGTGTGTGATCTGAGACACGCTTTTGGTAAAATAAAATGTAGTTGATTTAAGTGCTAGTGTTTTTACTGAAACTAGAAACATAGAAACATAGAAACATAGAAATTAGGTGCAGGAGTAGGCCATTCGGCCCTTCGAGCCTGCACCGCCATTCAATATGATCATGGCTGATCATCCAACTCAGTATCCCGTACCTGCCTTCTCTCCATACCCTCTGATCCCCTTAGCCACAAGGGCCACATCTAACTCCCTCTTAAATATAGCCAATGAACTGGCCTCGACTACCCTCTGTGGCAGGGAGTTCCAGAGATTCACCACTCTCTGTGTGAAAAAAGTTCTTCTCATCTCGGTTTTAAAAGATTTCCCCCTTATCCTTAAGCTGTGACCCCTTGTCCTGGACTTCCCCAACATCGGGAGCAATCTTCCTGCATCTAGCCTGTCCAACCCCTTAAGAATTTTGTAAGTTTCTATAAGATCCCCACTAAATCTCCTAAATTCTAGAGAGTATAAACCAAGTCTATCCAGTCTCTCTTCATAAGACAGTCCTGACATCCCAGGAATCAGTCTGGTGAACCTTCTCTGCACTCCCTCTATGGCAATAATGTCCTTCCTCAGATTTGGAGACCAAAACTGTACGCAATACTCCAGGTGTGGCCTCACCAAGACCCTGTACAACTGCAGTAGAACCCCCCTGCCCCTATACTCACACCCTTTTGCTATGAAAGCTAACATACCATTCGCTTTCTTCACTGCCTGCTGCACCTGCATGCCCACTTTCAATGACTGGTGTACCATGACACCCAGGTCTAGCTGCATCTCCACTTTTCCTAGTCGGCCACCATTTAGATAATAGTCTGCTTTCCTGTTTTTGCCACCAAAATGGATAACCTCACATTTATCCACATTATACTGCATCTGCCAAACATTTGCCCACTCACCCAGCCTATCCAAGTCACCTTGCAGTCTCCTAGCATCCTCCTCACAGCTAACACTGCCCCCCAGCTTAGTGTCATCCGCAAACTTGGAGATATTGCCTTCAATTCCCTCATCCAGATCATTAATATATATTGTAAATAGCTGGGGTCCCAGCACTGAGCCTTGCGGTACCCCACTAGTCACTGCCTGCCATTGTGAAAAGGACCCGTTTACTCCTACTCTTTGCTTCCTGTTTGCCAGCCAGTTCTCTATCCACATCAATACTGAACCCCCAATGCCGTGTGCTTTAAGTTTGTAAACTAATCTCTTATGTGGGACCTTGTCGAAAGCCTTCTGGAAGTCCAGATACACCACATCCACTGGTTCTCCCCTATCCACGCTACTAGTTACATCCTCGAAAAATTCTATAAGATTCGTCAGACATGATTTACCTTTTGTAAATCCATGCTGACTTTGTCCAATGATTTCACCACTTTCCAAATGTGCTGCTATCCCATCTTTAATAACTGACTCTAGCAGTTTCCCCACTACCGATGTTAGACTAACTGGTCTGTAATTCCCCGTTTTCTCTCTCCCTCCCTTCTTAAAAAGAGGGGTTACGTTTGCTACCCGCCAATCCTCAGGAACTACTCCAGACTGGGGGGTAGCTTAGAAACGAGCAATTATCAAAACCAAAGAAAGACTCAAAAAGCTGGAGTAACTCAGTGGGACAGGCAGCATCTCTGGAGAGAAGCAATGGGTGATGTTTCTGGAAGGCTCTGAACCCGAAACGTAATCCATTCCTTCTCTCCAGAGATGCTACCTGTACCGCTGAGTTACTCCAGCTTTTCGTGTCTATTTTCAGTGTCATAATATTGAATAAGCACATCTTTTCATTTTCAGACTTGGCTTTAGGGTCTCCATTGAGAACTGACATCAATGGAGATGCTGTAGAGATGGTCAACTGTTTCAACTCCCTCGGCATCCACATCACTAGCAACCTAACTTGATCCCTTCACATTGATGTGGTGATCAGGAAATCACATCAGCCTATTTACTTTCTCTTAGCCGCCAAAGAAGATTCAACATGTCCATAAGCATTCTCTTGAAGTTCTACAAACATGTTGTTAGGAATATTCCAATGAGATCCATCAAGGTCTGCTTTGTCAACTGCTGTGGCATTGTCCACCCGGCAGAGACTGGTGAACACAACCCAATCTATCACAACCTCATCACTTCCTTCCATCCTAGTCCATCTTCATGGTGGTTGTGTCAGGAAGGCTGGAAATATCGTTAAGGATGCCTGCCATGCAGCCCATTCTCTTTTGTCGCTTCTACCTTCTGCACAAAGATACAGGAGCTTGAAATCCTCACATCCAGACAAAAACAATTTCCTCACATTTCTGGAGAAAACGGAAAAGGTTCAGATGTTTTGGTTGAGACTCTTCTTCAGACTGCGAGTCAGGGGAGAGGAAAACGAGAGGTATGAAAAGGTACAGAACAAACCAGAGCTGGCACCGGTGACAGGAATGATGGAGCTAGCAATAGTCTATCTATTGGCTGTGGGAGAGGTGATAACGAAGGAATGCCAACAGTGAAAATAGCAGAAGGACTAGGATGGGGGAGGGACAGAGAGAAAGGGAAGGCAATGCTTACGTGAAATGAGGGAAATTCGTATTCATCCCGCTGAGTTGTAAGCAGCCATCTTGCAGTTCCTCCCAACACATTCTTCCTTGCATCGATCAGACTCCTGAACCAACTGGTCCCATAGAAATGCAAGGTATTGTTCCTTAATAACTACCGTCTAGTGGCTCTGACAACCACCATCATAAAGTGCTTTGAGAGACTGGTGATGGTGCATATTTACTCCAGCCACCCAGACAGCCACGATCTACTATAATTTGCCCACTGTCGCAACAGGTCCTCGGCTGATGCCATCTCCCGAGCCCTAAACTCATCTCTGGAACACCTGGACAATATAGATACCAATGTCTGATTCCTATTTATTAGCTGTAGCTTTGGCTTTAACACCATAATCCCATCCAAACTCATTTCTGAATTCCTGGAGCTGGCAGTCAGAACTTCCCTCTTCCTTTGGATCCTTGACTTTCTGATCCACAAATTGGTGAGGATAGCTGACTGCACAACCACCATAATATTCCTAAACACTGGTGCCCAACTAGGATCCATTCCCAGCTCCCGCTATACTTCCTGTACACGCTTGACTCTACGGCCAAATTCAGCTCTAACACCAACTACAGATTTGCCGATGCCACCTCTTTAGTGATCTGGAACTCGAACAATGATGAGATGCAGTATATGAAGGAGATAGGGATATGGTAACATGCTGGAATGACGACAACCTCCTTCAATGTCAGCAAGATGAAGGAGCTAGTTATTGCCTTGGAAACATGGTGGAGCACATGCCCCAACCAGAATCAATGGTGCCAAAGTGGAAATGGTCAAGACCTTCAAGTTTCTAGGTGTAAATATTACTAATAATCTGCCCTGGACTCCACATTGAAGCTACAGCTAAAAAAGTATAAGCTTTCCCAAAGATAGACACAAAATGCTGGAGTAACTCAGCGGGACAGACAGTATCTCTGGATAGAAGGAATGGGTGACATTTCTGGTCGAAACCCTTCTTCAAACTGAGCGTCTGAACCTTTCTCAACCCGCTCATTCATCCTTCTTCATGCCCCTTTTGGGCAGAAGATAAAAATGTTTGAAAGTTCTCACCATCAGACTCAGGAACAGCTTCTTCCCCGCTATTATCAGACTTCTGTAAGCTAGGGTAAAGTCCTGTTTTTCCAATATATTACATTATAGTTTTCATCTGGAACGGTTACAGTACAATGATGAGTAACTGCAATCTGCTGTATTTCTGCACTCTGGTATTTAGCAATTATATTTTTCTCTTCAGTTTTATGTTTGGCTAGATTTTGAATGGATATTCATTTATTTCAAATATAAATAAACTGTATTTGTGTAGTTAGCACGTAAACAAAAGCTTTTTAACTGTATCTTGGCACATATGACAATAATAAAACTCTCTCTCTCTCTCAGTTGACAACCCATTGTGCTCAAAGTGCAGTCTTTTTTTGTGTCACAGACAAACCTTTGAGCTATTGCATTCTGGGAAAAGGACCTAAATTTTGGGATATGACCTTGACATTCCCACCGCGAATCGAGGGATCTGATGCAATAGCACAGGATTCAACGAAATGCTGTGACTGCTAAAAAATGTTATGTCCCTTTCTGATTGTTCTCTGAATCTAAATCTATTAAATACTCAGATTGTTGTGGTGGCTTTAGGTTAATGTTTGTGGCAGAAGAGGGCACAGAACGATCAGGAGGTAGGACAAGCAAAACAGTAGAGGGCTAAACAATCTCCTTTCTTGAAGATAGCTTTCTGATTATAAGGTTCCACAAACACACATGACTATACCTTGAACCAGAGGAGGCCATTCACCTCTTCCATCTTAGGATGGTTCTTTGAAAACGAGCACCATTAATTCCACTTCACTGCTCTTTCCCACCAAGCCCGGCAAATATCATACAGCATGGAAAGAAAACCTTCTGCCCACGCTAGCCTGCATGTCCCAGCTACACTAGTCCCACCTGCCTGCATTTGGCCCATGTCCCTCCAAACCTGTCCTATCCATGTACCTGTCTAACTGTTTCTTAAATGTTGGGATAGCCCCTGCCTTAACTACCTCCTCCGGCAGCTTGCTCCGTACACCCACCACCCTTTCCTTCTCAATGATTCATCAACCCCTCACCTTAAATTCAAGGGATTACAGAAGGATTATAGAATGGAAGAAGGCCATTTGCCCCATTACATCCATATTGGCACAACACATGTGTAAGCCTGCCAGCCCCACACCCCTGGCCTTCCCTATACCTCTGCCAATTCCAGACCCTAATGGCTCACAGTTTTCCTCGCATCAGATTTGATCCGTTTTGCCAAACACCTTCAATCCACCTCTTGAACTCTCTGATAATAGGATCGGTCTCATGTTATCTGCTCTGACTATGCCTATCATGATTTTAAGGACCTTTATCAGAGATCTGCATGGCGTTCTCTGCACAAGCCAGCTTCTATCAAATGAAGCTCATCCCTATTATCCTTCTAACCAGTCACCTCAGCCGAAGGCCTCCATATCTTTCCTGAATTATAGCAATGAAAACTGAACACAATACCCCGATTGTGACCAGACTAGTGTTTATAAAGGTTCATCTTGACTTTCATGTTTTTGCATCGGTGCCTTTTACTTATAAAGCCCAGGATCGCACATAATTTTGAATCTGCTTCCAACACCGTTTCAGGCAAAACAGCCTAGATCACAACTGAAGATCAAAAAGTCAGAGTTGCTGGAAAAGCCACATCTTTACGGAGCACCTGGGTTCAGTGTGCAGGGATGACCCTGAGCTTCCTGTTGCCTGCCACTTTAATTCCTCATCCAACACCCACTCTGACCTTCCTGTTTGTGGCCTCCCATTACAATGAGCTGCCATGCAACCTCAAGGAACAACACCTCATCTTCCGTCTGGCCATGCTTCAGGCTTCTGGATTCAATAGCAAATTCACCAACTTTAAGAAACTAACTCTTTAAGAAACTGGCTATTTTCAGAAGATAGACACAAAAAGCTGGAGCAAAGGGCCTGTCCCACTTAGGCGATTTTTTCAGCGACTATAGGCGACTAGGCTGTTTTCACATGTTCGTGGGGTGACGCCTGTATGGTTGTGAGTAGTCTCCTCAAGTCACCTAAAGAGTCGTAACGTTTCTCTGGTCGCCGCTGGATATTGAAATGTTTAAAACCTTTCGGCGAATGTGGGCTTGACGTAGCTTGTCTTCTCCTGTTGTAGGTGCTGTCATAGGTTGTCGCCACGTTGACGCAGGTTGTCGCCAGGTGACGTTGGTTGTTGCCGGATGCTGACTTCGATGAACTCCATTGGCGTCTACCTACGTCAACCTACGTCAACCGGCAACAGGTACTGGCGACTGAATTAATAATGATAATAAATAATAATACATTTTATTTATAGGGTGCCTTTCAGAACTCTCAAGGACACTTTACAATTAAAACAAGCATGACACCATACAATTAAAACAAGCATGAAACAAAACAACATATACAGCAACAATACATAATTTCGGAGAGAGAGCAGCAGCAGCCAATCGCGCCAGCGTTCACTCTCGCCTCCAGCAGCCATGTTATCCGTGGATAAATCCATGTTATCCGTGGATATGAATTGTCTTCCGTTGTCTTCAGTTGTCGCCGACAGGGTCGTAGCTTGACGCGGGTGGACGTAGGTTGACTTCGGTTGTCGTAGGTTGTCACCTGTGTGGTCGTAGGTTGTCGTAGGTGTGGTCGTAGGTGGACATCCTAAGTCGTGACGATTGGGTCGCCGGTTGTCGGTAGCTTGCCGTAGCTTGACGTTGAATAGATGATGGGTTGCCGTAGACATTGTTATAGGGGGGGCCCAGTCGCCGCTTTTTCGGCAACCTGCTATGACTGTGACAGTCGCCGAAAAAAATCGCCTAAGTGGGACAGGCCCTTAACTCAGCAGGTCATATAGCATCTCTGGTGAGAAGGAATGGGTGATGTTTCAGGTCAAAACTCTTCTTCAGAATGGCTATTTTATTTCTGCCTACAACCCTTTTGACTTAAATTTTCTCTTTCTATTAATATAGTCCAGCCTGCTGGGCATATCCCGCAAACTTGCTATCAGCAACACATAATATAGACAAATAGACTTAATCTGAACCTAACTCTACTAAACTGCCATGCAAGTCCATTTGATCCCATTCTACCCAAGATATTCCCTCCAGTCTATCAAGAGTGTTAAGATCGAGTTAAGAGTTAAGCGTTCAATGTGAATCCTTTTTCTCGAGATGGATGCTATCTGAACAGCTGAGCGTTTCAGGCATTTCCTGTGAAAGATTGGTGAAAATACACAGCAAGATATTAACTGCTGGAGGAATGCAGCGGATCAGACAGCATATGTAGCGGAAAATGGACAGACAATGTTTTGGGCTTTAGGCCCTTTCCTTGAGGACTGACCTGAAATATCGCCTGTCTACTTCCCTCCATTGTTGCTGCTTGACCCGCCTAGTTCCTCCAACAGGAAAAATGTTCCCGATGTCGGGGGAGTCCAGAACCAGGCATCACAGTTTAAAAATAAGTGGTAGGCCATTTAGGACTGAGATGACGAAAAACATTTTCACCTAGTTGTGAATCTGTAGAATTCCCTGTCACAGAAGGCAGTGGAGGTCAATTCACTGGGTGTTTTCAAGAAAGAGTTAGATTTAGCTCTTAGGGCTAAAGAAATCAAGGGATATGGGGAAAAAGGAGGAACAGGGTACTGATTTTGGGTGATCAGCCATGATCATATTGAATGGCAGTGCTGGCTTGAAGGGCCGAATGGCCTACACCTGCACCTATTTTCAAACAGGTTTTATTTTTTGCTCAACATTCCAGCCTCTGCAGTCTCTTCTGCATCCCACCCCTACCCTAATGTTGATTGCTGGCCATGCTATTTATTCATGTAATGCCTCTGTCCCACTTAGGAAACCTGAACGGAAACCTCTGGAGACTTTGCGCCCCACCCAAGGTTTCCATGCGGTTCCCGGAGGTTTTTGTCTGTCTCCCTACCTGCTTCCACTACCTGCAACCTCCGGCAACCACCTGCAACCTCCGGGAACCGCACGGAAACCTTGGGTGGGGCGCAAAGTCTCCAGAGGTTTCCGTTCGGGTTTCCTAAGTGGGACAGGGGCATAACTTTGTAGAAAAGGTGGTCTAGTAATAGCTCACGTCGGTTCTGGGATCTTGCTGTTCCTAAAGTAACTGCCACTTTTTAAATTGTGCAACGGTAACATCTTTGCTGAGTGTTTCCATCATTTCTGTTCATCTTTCAGATTATAACCACTCGTTATGATAGAAAGCAATCCTCTTCTTTTCATGTGTAGGAAAGAACTGCAGATGCTGATTTAAGTCGAAGGTAGACACAAAATTCTGGAGTAATTCAGCGGAACAGGCAGCATCTCTGGAGAGAAGGAATCGGTGACCAGAAACATCATCCATTCCTTCACTCCAGAGATGCTGCCTGTCCCGCTGAGTTACTCCAGCATTTTGTGTGTACCTCTTCTTTTCATGTTCCAGCATATTTCCCACACATCAACGAAGCATGAGATTTCAGACTCAAGGCCAGCCCTGAAGCTGAGCACTGAAACCTTGGCCAACACGCTGAGACTAACACTGAGTTAAATCACAGTCTGGTTTGGTCTTTCAGATGGATGGATCAGATCCCAGTGCACAAATTGCACAGTGAAGTCCTTCTGTGTGCCTTGAAAGCCAAAATGAGGAAAAGAGGGTACAGGGGCACCCCTGGTTTAGAAGGACCTCACTTATGGTAATCTGACTTTACGCATATTCCACCACACAATTTAGAAAAGTTTTTCGTTGTAACATGCATATGTTGTTTCATTGTGTTCATTAATTAGAGTGTTAGAGACAGGGAGGTGTTTAAGAAAGAACTGCAGCTGCTGGAAAAATCGAAGGTAGATAAAAATGCTGGAGAAACTCAGCGGGTGAGGCAGCATCAATGGAGCGAAGGAATAGGTGACATTTCGGGTCGAGACCCTTCTTTAGACTGATGTGGGGGGGCAGAAGAAAGGAAGAGGTGGAGACAGTGGGCTGTGGGATAGCTGGGAAGGGGAGGTGAAGGAGGGAGAAAGCAAGGACTACCTGAAATTGGAGGTCAATGTTCATACCGCTGGGGTGTAAACTACCCAAGCAAAATATGAGGTGCTACTCCTCTAATTTGCAGTGGGACTCACTCTGGCCATGGAGGAGGCCCAGGACAGAAAGGTCGGAATGGGAGGGGGAGTTGAAGTGCTGAGCCACCGGGAGATCAGGTTGGTTAATGCGAACAGCGCATTGGGCGAAGTGATCGGCAAGCCTACGCTTGGTCTCACCAATGTAGAGCAGTTGAAACCTTGAGCAGCGGATGCAATAGATGAGGTTGGAGGAGGTGCAGGTGAACCTCTGCTTCACCGGGAAAGACTGCTTAGTTCCTTGGATGAAGTCGAGGGGGGAGGTAAAGCGACAAATGTAGCGTTTCCTGCGGTTGCAAAGGAAAGTATCAGGGGAGGGGGTGGTTTGGGTGGGAAGGGATGAATTGACCAGGGAGTTACAGAGGGAGCGGTTTCTGCGGAAAGCTGAAAGGGGAAGAGATGGAAAAATGTGGCCAGTGGTGGGATCCTGTTGGAAGTGGCGAAAATGTCGAAGGATTATCTGTTGTATGTGACGGCTGGTAGGGTGGAAGGTGGGAACAAGGGGGCTCTGTCCTTGTTACGAGTGGGGAGATGGGGAGTGAGAGCGCAGCTACGGGAAATAGAAGAGACCCTGGTGAGAGCCTCATCTATAGTCGAAGAGGAGAACCCCCGTTCCCTAGAGAATGAGGACATCTCTGATGCCCTGGTTTGGAACACCTCATCCTGGGTGCAGATGCAGCGTAGACAGAGGAATTGGGAGCAGGGGATAGAGTCCTTACAGGAAGCAGGGTGGGAAGAGGTATAGTCCAGCTAGCCATGGGAGTCAGTGGGTTTGTAGCAGATGACAGAGACAGGGAGGTGATCATATAGAGGTGTGCAAAATCATGAGGCAAGTAGACAGGGTAAATGCATACCGTCTAGACCCAGGATAGGGGAATCATGAACTAGAAGGCACAGGTTTATGGTGAGAGGGGAAAGGTTCAATAGGAACCTGAGGTACAACATTTTCACACTGAGTGATATGTGGAAAGAGCTGCAAGAGGAAATGGTTGAGGCAGGTACAATAACATTTAAAAGACATTTGGATGGCACAATGGCGTTGCGGTATAGCTGCTATCTTACAGTGCCAGAGACCCAGGTTCGATCCTGACTACAGGTGCCATCTCTGTGGAGTTTGCACGTTCCCACTGTGACCGTATGGGATTTCCTCCGGGTGCTCTGGTTTCCTCCCACATTCCAAAGACATGGAGGTTTGTAGGTTAATTAGCTTCTGTAAATTGTCCCTAGTCGGTAGGATAGAACTAGGGTAAGGGTGGTTGTTGGTCGGTGTGGACCCGGCGAGCCGAAGAGCCTGTTTCCATGCTGTATCGCTGAACTAGCTACATGGACAGAATAGGTCCAAAGAGCCTGTTTTCATGCTGTATGACTCTTATTATTCTATGACGATACAGTATGTATCCCATTTGTTTAATTATGGGTACTGTGAGGTTGATTTTACTTCAGAGTCACGTGAGTGACTACGTGAAGAAGGGCCGTCCATCTGCGTGCGCGTCATTACGTCTGAACGCAACGCGCACGACGGACTGGCAGGCACTGTGTCCTCCCAGCCGTCGGGATGGGCAGGTAAGCAAAGTTGAACTACTCACCTGCGTTCTTTCGGGCTTGAAGCTTTCAGAGCCCAGATGTCGAGGAGACGGCCCGCGGGGAAGTCGTCTGCCGAAGACCGCAGCATTCCAATTAGCGGGCGACGGTCTTGTTCCCGACATTAGCGCCGACAGCAGAATCGGCAGGAGACTTTGTGCGGGAGCAGGAGCTCCATGGTTGTCCTGCGGGACGTAATACCACCCGCAAGTCTAACAAACCCGTTGACTAAGATGAGTCCGGGGAAGAGGGATACCCTCCCTCAACGGAGAGCGTCTGAGGACGACTTCTCCCACATGGAGCAACTTATGGAGAAGTTGCTCCAACAATGATCTGCTCCGAAGGAGGGAGCAGTATCAGCACGGCCTACAGCAGTGCCGGTGCCGGGAGCCTCGCACATGGGGCAGCCCAATGTCTTCCCCATTGGAGGGGGAACTACATATGGAAGAAACCACTCTGAATCAGAGTACAAAAGAAGAGGGGGGGGGAACCTTCCCAGGGACAAGCAGAAGAAAGGAAATAAGTAAGTAAGTTTTACTTATATTGCACTGTTTAAGTCAAACACCAAAATGCTTTACATAAAAGGAATAATAAGCTTCCATACAAACAACAGAAAATAAGTACTTCTGCAATCATCCAGGTTCCACTGGGTGCTTCCCTGGATGGAATCTAGCTATTGACAGCCCGGGTATTATGGAGAACCCGCAGGCAGCAGCACCTGTTTTCAGGGCTGCACAAATGTCTCCTGCTCTGAGGAGAGGAGCATTCATGGTCCGTTTCAGTCTGACCCAAAGCTAGAACCTCATGTAGGTCCACTGGAAGGGCCATGTCAGCACAGGTATCCTCAGGGGCCTGCGGCAGCACCTGTTTCAGGGCTGCCTACGAATCTCACTCTCAGTGGAGGGGAGTGTGAGTGATCAGTAGGTAACTGATCTCGAATTTAAAGTATGAACGTACTGAAGCACATGCATATGGCCTCAAGAGCCAGCAGTTGGCAGTATATCCGCACGCTACAATGCCGGCAAGAGAGCGCTATCAGCCGCCGAATCCTCTCTTCAGGTAAGACCAGAAGAAGGAAGCAAAAACTGTCGGACCAATCAAGGTACCAACGACAAGCAAATCATCAGTAGGCGACAACACACCCCACACCTCCATAGGGGGTAAGCGGTTCACTGAATCCGGTGGTAGCTTGAAAGCTGGGTACGGAAATATGATCAGAGTCGTCTTTCAAGGCAGACTCAAAATAATGGCCAGAATTGTCCTACAAGGCAGGCTCAGTATAATGAGGTTTTCAGACCAGACCTAAGCAGAGGTCAGGAGAAACATGGAACCCACACTCCCTACCAGTCCTACTCCCAATCAAGGAGAGAAAAGGAATCTGCATCAGGGGCCTTTGGGCTTACCACAAGACCACCGGTAGCCATGGAGGTAGGTGGGTCTGGGTTTACTGAAACAAGGGATTGTGGACCAGTTACATGTTGGTAATTTACTCTTGTGTTCTTGTTCAAAATGACAATAACATCAATTTTCAGAACTGGTTTTAAAACAGATAATAACATGTGGTTATTTTTACTGCACAACATACACAGGTTCCAAGCAGACTTGGAACTTGGACTGGAATTGTCTTCGAGGCAGGCCCAGTATTTTTGGGCAGGATTGCCATTCAGGACATGTGACAGATGGAGGATGTCACTTCATCCAGGTTTAACTCATTTGTGCAGTACATACTTTTAGAAACAGTAAATTTTGCCACGGTCTAACTACTGTTTTATAGGAGCTTCCTATAAAATGGTCACATGGCATGCATCGACCTCAAAGATGCATACTATTCGGTGTCTATTCACTAAGAACAGGAGATATTTGAAGTTTAACTGGATGGCATGGATCTGCCAAATGGGTTGACATCAGCTCCTAGACTATTGACAAAACTACGGAAACCAATTCTGGGTCTACAAAGGTCTCACAACCATATAGTAATGGCATATTTGGACAATTTCGTTTTGGAGTCACCAAGAATTGGCAGAAGCATCAGTCAAAGCAAACCAAAACCCTGTTTGATAGAATTGGTTACCTCATCCATCCAGTTAAATCAAAATTGACACCTACAAGGGTAATTGATTACCTAGAATTTACTATAAAAAACAGTAAATATGTTGGTGACTTTGCCTAGGGGCAAACGACTATATTAATTAAGCCTGCTATGACCTGATAGTCAAATACTAGCCATCTATCAGGCAAACATCGAGTGTAATTGGCAAATAGTAGCTGCATTTCCAGCAGTACGTACGGGCCTTTGCATTACCAGAATTTACAGCGAGCAAAGGAACGAACACTCAGATTCCATGCAGGCCAAATTGGCAAAACTATGGATTACCAGCAGAGGCCATTGTTGAATAACTATGGTGGATAACGAACGTGAGAAAGCTCAAAGTAAATTTGCTTGAAAGCCATCGAGGGTTCTTCAGACCTATGCAAGCGGCTAAGGATGGGGAGCCACTAACACAGTCTAGAGCTGTGGGGGCAGATGGAATGAGCAGGAGTCTGTAATTCCCCAACACATGGAATCAATTACCCAGAATTGTTGGGGGCACAATTTGGACTCAAGGGTTTCTGTAGCAATATGCAACCGGTGCTTGTTCAAATTCAGATAGATAACACCACTGCGGTGGCACATATCCACTAACAAGGGTGGTGTAAAATCTGTATCTTATGACAGATTGTCGAACCTCACTTGGCACTGGTGTATCAAGAGGAATATTTGGGAAATCTACGAGGTAGATATAACACAGTGACAGATGCTGGATCACGAATGTTTAATAACAACACAGAATGGATGTTGAATCAGGCAGTATTTAACGAAATAACTACACGATTTGGCATACCAGATATTGATCTGTTTGCATCTAGACTAAACCATCAGTTACCCAGATATGTGTCCTGCAAGCAGGATCCAGGAGCAAAGGCAGTGGATGCTTTCTCCCTCAATTGGGGAGGATTATTTATGTATGCTTTCCGCAAATTTGTCTCACAAACCGATGCTTGACCAAAATCAAGCAAGACTAAGCCACAGGCATATTGGTAGTGCCAGATTGGCCTACTCAAGCCTGGTTCCCAAAATTTTTGGGAACTATAGTCCAGCCAGTTATGGCTGTACCCAAGAGCAGGGACCTCCTAGTGAACCCAGTTACAGGGAGTAATCATCCACTACACTAACGTATTAACTTGTTGGTCTGCAGATTCTGAGGAGGCCATTTCAAGGCATAGGATTGTCTGAACAAATACAACACAGTTCGGATAACAGATGTCTTGGAGTTTCCTATCAACTCTGTACTATAACTATAAACAAAGTTATAGTGCAATCTATAGTGCCAGAGGCGCACTCTCCTCCTATCTGATGCTGGAAGCAGGGCACGGGTCGATAGGAGCGCACCCCTTTACAACAAAATTCATGAAGGGAATTTACGATTTAATACCTCTAAGACCAAGGTACACGGACACATGGGATGTGAGCGTGGTACTAACCCTACTTTGACAGTGGGGACCGCCTATAACTAACCCTGAAGGTGGTATGCTGACAAAGAGTCCAGACAGTGCAAAAGCTACGGTTGGACCATATGACCACCAATATGAACAACATAACATTCGTAATCAGGAACCTGATAAAACATAGCAGGCCAGGAATGCCAAGGATGGAGATCCAGTTCTTGGCATACCCAGAGGACCTACAGTTGTGTGTGTGGTAACATACTAACACCACTATCTGAGAGTTACGGAGAACCTCAGAGGCTCAGAACAATCGGTCCTCATCAGCCATATAAAAAAAATAATAAAAATTAAAAAAAAATTAAAAAAAACACACCAGAAGGTGTCAACTCAAACCATCTCCAGATGGTCAAAGGGGGTAATGGCGGTAACAGAGCTACGTCGGCAGCAAGAGCAATGGACGTGCCTCTTGACGACATCCTAGTGGCTGCAGGATGGACGAATGAAATAACGGTCCACCGGTTTTATAACAAACCTATAACCGGACTGGGGGTGTTTGCACGTACCATTTTAAGTTCTGTCCCTTAGTTTACCCCAAGGTTGGGAGGGGAAACTAGTTTTTAAAAACTTTTCTTTCATTTAAAGCATCAGTGTCTTTACTTAACTACGTAATGTCTGAATGCTTTAATGATTACACACATCCATGGTCAATCCATTCAGTGTGTGACGCCTGGATTCATAACCGGCGTAAAATCACAGAGCTTTGAAATCTTCACGTAGTCACTCACGTGACTCCGAAGTAAAATAATAAGATTAAACGAGAACTTACCAGTTTGAAGTTTGATCTTGATTTTATGAGGAGTTACGATGAGCGATTACGTGCCCACCGCTCCCACCCTCATACTATCAAGGTCACATGGAAGTTCTAGTTTCTTCACAATCTTACTGTTCTCAGGTCTTCTTTTTATCTGTGATTTAACACCGCTGCTTTGAAGATTGACGCGCACGCAGACGGACGGCCCTTCTTCACGTAATCGCTCATCGTAACTCCTCATAAAATCAAGATCAAACTTCAAACTGGTAAGTTCTCGTTTAATCTTACTATTATTCCATGAAATGAAAGTATTATTACATTTAGTTTAGTTTAGCGATACAGCACGGAAACAGGCCCTTTGGCCCACTGCGTCTGCACCGACCAACGATCCCTGTAAACTGGCACTTTCCTACACACTAAGCAGAATTTACTTTTTTTTTTACCAAAGCCAATTAACCTACAAACCTGTACTTCTTTGGAGTGTGGGAGAAAACCAGAGAAAAGCCATGCAGTCACGGGTAATACAAACAAACTCCGTACTGACAGCACCCGTAGTCAAGACCGAACCTGGGTCTCTGGGGCTGTAGGGCAGCAACTCTATCGCTGCACCACCGTGCCGCCAATGTAAATATCTGACATAGTTAGTTTTAGAAAATGGACATGCTTACTTACGGTGAAAGTGGCTTGCTGACAATACTCAGGAATAGAACATTTGCACGAACCAGGCACTGCCTGTATATGGTCATTTTCCCTTCACTCGCTGTGGGATTATAATGTTCGCTGCTTGGCTGCTGTGGTTTCTGCAAAGTTTCAAGAATGTTTTACACTGGCTGACAATAGACAATAGACATTAAGTGCAGGAGTAGGGCATTCGGCCCTTCGAGCCAGCACCGCCATTCACTGTGATCATGGCTGATCATCCACAATCAGTACCCTGTTCCTGCCTTCTCCCCATACCCCTTGATTCCGCTAGTTCTAAGAGCTGTATCTAACTCTCTTTTGAATGCATCCAGTGAATCGACCTCCACTGCCTTCTGAGGCAGATAATTCCACAAATTCACAACTCTCTGTGTGAATATGTTTTTCCTCATCTCAGTTCTCAATGGCCTACCCCTTATTCTTAAACTGTGGCCCCTGGTTCTGGATTTCCCCAACATTGGAAACATGTTTCCTGCACCTGGCCAGAACATCAGCGTTGGCGGCGGCGCAGAACGTCGGCGTTGGCGGCGCAGAACATCGGCTTTGGCGGCAGTGCAGCGCTGGAGCGCTATTGCGGAGCGGGCGATGCCTTTCCTGGGTCGCCGCGCTGGGACTCCGGTATGCTGGGACCGCCGAGGAAAACATCGTGGAGCCGCCAGCTGCGGAGCGGCCGGCTGCGACGTTTGAACTTTTTTGAACTTACATCTCGCCGAGATCACCAGTGTGCGGAGCTCCGTCTGGCGTGGTCTGTTGGCTTGGAAGCCGCAGGCTCCGGTGGGAAGGCGGTCGTTCCTGGCACCCCAAGTTGCTGGGGGTTCTCCCGACGCCGGCGTACTATCACCCGGCGAGAACATCGGGCGCCGTGGCGGCGACTGTGGAGGCCTCAATAGGCCCAAGGTGGACAAGAGGATGGGGACTGGACTTTGTGCCTTCCCCCACAGTGGGAATCACTGTGGGGGGATGTTTTGGTGTTGAATTCTTATATGAATACTGTGTTGTATTTTTTATTAGTGTGCTGCATGGACATCAGAATTTCCCCTGAATAAGGGGATTAATAAAGTATTTATCTATCTATCTATCTATCTATCTATCTATCTATCTATCTAGTGTGGTCAATCCCTAAATAATCTTATATGTTTCAATAAGATGCCCTCTCATCCTTCTAAATTCCAGAGTATACGGTCGCTCTATCAACTTATGAGAGTCCCGCCATCCCGGGAATTAACCTCGTGAACATACGCTGCACTCCCTCAATAGTAAGAATGTCCTTCCTCAAATTTGGAGAACAAAACTGCACACAATAGTCCAGGTGTGGTCCCACTAGGGCCCTGTACAACTGCAGAAGGACCTCTTTGCTCCTATACTCAACTGCTCTTGTTATGAAGGCCAACATGCCATTAGCTTTCTTCACTGCCTGCTGTACCTGCATGCTTACTTTCAGTGACTGATGAACAATGACCTCCAGATCTCGTTGTACTTCCTCTTTTCCTAAATTGACACAATTCAGATTATATCCTGCCCTCCTGTTCTTGCCACCAAAGTGGATAACCTCACATTTATCCACATTAAACTGTATCTGCCAGGCATCGGCCCACTCACCCAACCTGTCCAGGTCACCCCTGCATCCTCATAGTATCCTTCCTCACAGTTTACACTGCCACCCAGCTTTGTGTCATCTGCAAATTTGCTAATATTACTTTTAATCCCTTCATTTTAATCATTAATGTATATTGTAAATAGCTGCGGTCCCAGCACCGAACCTTACGGTTCCCCACTAGTCACTGCCTGCCATTCTGAAAGGGACCCGTTAATCCCTCCACTTTGTTTCCTGTTTGCCAACTAATTTTCTATCCGTCAGTACCCGACCCCCAATACCATGTGCTCTAATTTTGCCTACTAATCTCCTACGTGGGACATTATCAAAGGCTTTCTGAATGTCCAGGTACACTACTTCCACTGGCTCTCCCTTGTCCATTTTCCTAGTTACATCCTCAAAGAATTCCAGAAGATTAGTCAAGCATAATTTCCCCTTCGTAAATCCATGCTGACTCGGACCAATCCTGCTACTGCTATCCAAATGTGCCGCTATTTCATCTTTTATAATTGACTCCAGCATTTTCCCCACCACCGATGTCAAGCTAACTGGTCTATAATTTCTTGTTTTCTCTCTCCCGCCTTTTTTAAAAAGTGGGATAACATTACCTACCTTCCAATCCACAGGAACTGATCCTGAATCTATAGAACTTTGGAAAATGATTACCAATGCGTCCACAATGTCTAGAGCCACTTCCTTATGTACCCTGGGATGCAGACCATGAGGCCCAGAGGTTTTATCAGCCTTCAGTCCCGTCAGTCTACCAAACACCATTTCCTGCCTAATGTGAATTTCCTTCAGTCCCTCCATCACCCTAGGTCGTCTTGCCACTAGTACATCTGGGAGATTGTTTGTGTCTTCCTTAGTGAACACAGATCCAAAGTACTTGTTCAACTCATCTGCCATTTCCTTGTTCCCCATAATAAATCACCTGTTTTTGTCTTATAGGTTCCAACTTTGGTCTTAACTATTTTTTTCCTCTTCACATTCCTAGAGAAGCTTTTACTATCCTCCTTTATATTCTTGGCTAGCTTACCTTCGTATGTCATCTTTTCTCCCCGTATTGCCTTTTTAGTTATCATCTGTTGCTCTAAAAGTTTCCCAATTCTCTGGCTTTCCGCTCATTTTTGCTATGTTATACTGCTTCTCTTTTATTTTTATACTGTCCTTGACTTCCCTTGTCAGCCACAGTCGCCTCTTACTCCTCTTAGAATCTTTCTTTCTCTTTGGAATGTAATGATCCTGCACCTTCTGCATTATTCGCAGAAATACCTGCCATTGTTGTTCCACTGTCATCCCTGCTAGGGTATCTTTCCAGTCAACTTTGGCCAGCTTCTCCCACATGGATCCATATTCCTCTTGCAGTAATAGTGACATTTCCGATTTTCCCTTCTCCCTCTCAAATTGTAGATTAAAACATCATATTATTGTCACTAATGGCTCCGTTAACTCGAGTTCCCTTATCTGTGAAAGGCTGTGAAGGTCTTGTCAGCAACACAAATTTCTTCTCTGCTGCCCATTACACCATGGACATTGCACCTGCATTTCCTTTCTATTCTGCACTGCCTCATTTTGAACCTGTGTCTCTTGGCATTAGCGGCATTTGCTAGAGCAAACAGAAAGAACGCTGACAATTCCCAGTTTGAAAACTTCAATTAGGAAATATAGTCCACTTAAAGATCCAGGGATTTGCAAATGATTTCGCCTGCGGCTCTGAATCTGAGCCATTTGAAAGGAAGGTGAATTTGGTCAGGTGCAAGTTATTAATTCTGGACAAATATTGCATGCCTTTGGAGTGTTTTTTCCTCTTCTTTCCGACAAACACACTGGAGAGTGTGGAAAATAGTCTCTCAGAGATAGAGTTTAAAATCAAAACACAGCTTGACAAAATAACTACTCTTTGATGTATGATCTGAGTATTGATGTGGTGAACTTATTGCTCCAGTTGAATTTAGACCTTAGAATGTCTGGTTAGTCACAAGGTACTTGGCATAATGGTGAATAGACTTGGTGGATTGTCAACGGTCTGATCTTTAATACTTTAATATTAATTTCTAAAGTTGGCTGCACCTGGTTATATTTGATCTCTGTTCCAGACCTGCCCAACAACATTTTGCTGCATGCTGCTTACGAATGTTCTCAAGGTCGTGAACTGACAGATGTGAGATGTGACCAGCGCATCACTCCCACTGGTGCTGCAACTCAAGTATTTTCTTGCTGGCGTTATATTATCCGACCCTCTTCCAGTTGATCGCTCTCCAGCAGGATAGTCAGTTTGATCAGAGAAGGAATAACAGGCTATCGATTCTGGCCAGGTTGCTTGGAAAATTCACTGCCATTCAAACTGAGCCAAAGGGTCTGGAACATAATCTTCTCTGGCCAAACAACAAGTCGAGTTCATATCGACAGAGTAGCAATAAAAAATCAACAATTCTTTCCTCTTTATGGAACTGAGCCACACAGATTTTGCCATTTAAAGTTCAAATTTATTTGTCACATGCACCATAAAGTGCAGTGAAATGTACTTTACCAGGCAGCGTTACAATTAAAAAAGGACACAATACTCAACATAATTCAACACAGACATCCACCACAGCATTCTTCACTGTGGTGGAAGGCAATACAGTTCACAGACCTCCTTTTCCTCCTCCTCCTCCCATGTTCACCCGTGGTCGGGGCCCTGACCCTCCGTAGTCGCCGCTACGGACAGCCCGATGTGCAACCCATGGTCGGAACGCTGACGTTGGGCAGGTTGAGCACACCCTGCGGCCCAAAGCTCCCAATCGGCCACCTCCTTACTGGAGACCGTGGCTTCAAGATATTGTAGGCCACAGGCCGGCGGTCAGAGCTCTTCTCCGGTGACCCCGGGCAAGGGATCGCCCATTCCAAGATGGAAGGTCTGCACCACGCATGCCGCCGGAAACTCACACCGAGGGTCCAAGATGTTGTAGGCCGCAGGCCAGCGGTTGGAGCGTTTCTCCTGCGACCCCCGGCAAGCGGGTCCACGATGTTACAGTCCCCACTGCGCTGCCACTGAAGCTCTGGGCCCGACTCTGGGAAAGGCCGCACCAAACCAGTTGTAAGGAGGGGAGCGAAGAAGCAACAAGGAAGAAAGTCGCATCTCTGTCGAGGAATGTGCCTGAAAACGGTTTGCCCCTATTCCCCCCCCAACACCCCCCACACAAGACATACAGAGAAACACTAAAACATACTTTTGGACAAAAAAAAAATGTCAAAACAATGAACCCGCTGCAGGTGAGGCAGTCGACTTGCAGGCCACCGAAACCTACCGGAGTATTTACCTCAGAGTTGTTCACATAATGTGCCTGGCAAGGCCCAGTCTGCTCTTCCAGCTAGATGCAATAGAAGCTATGGGACTGTTTTGAAGGTAAAGGATAACACAGAGATACAGCTGATATAGAGTCATAGGAATACATCATAGAAACATGCCTTTTGGCCCACCTTGTCCATATGGACCAAATTGGCATAAAGGCTGGTACCATATGCCTGCATTTGGCCGAAAGCCCGCGAAACTCTTCCTATCTATACATCTGTCCAAATGCGTTTTAAAAGTTGGCAATTGTATCCACTTCCTCTGGCAGCTCGTTCCAGACACAAATTATGGTGAATTGGGCAGTCATCAGCTACACTCAACACAACCATAATAAATGATTCAATTTATTTTGTTTTTTTGATAGAAATGTTTGTATGCTATGGTTTTGATCATAAATTAAACTCGGAACAATCCAAACCCAAGTCTGATGTCCACGTTTACAGATCATGGATTTGCAGTTTTTTGTGGGACCTTGTTTGTGCTAACTTTGTAACTGTGTTTCCACTTGAAAAAGTATTCAGAAAGTACCTAATTGGCTGTCAAGTGCTTTGTGAACATCCTCAAAGATACGTTTAAGTTACTGGGAGACATGAGGAAGGGTTCTGACCCAAAACGGCATCTATTCCTTTTCTCCAGAGATGCTGCCTGACCCGCTTAGTTATCCAGCATATTGTGCCTATCTTCGGTATAAACCAGCATCTGCAGTTTCATCCTGCACGTTTAGAGACCAGAGAGACTGAAGATGTTGGAAACTTGAGCATAAAATAAATCCCTGCAATAATTCAGCAGATCAGGCAGCATCTATGGAAATAAATGGACAGACAGGTTGGGATCCTTTTACAGACTGACTAAACCTTCAGATTAAAGGCTACTTGTTTACCTTCATATATGGACCAGAAGTAAGCTTGAAATTGATTGCATCTCTCTATGATACTGCATGTTACATAGTTATTACAAAGGAGCTTTATTCTTGCAATGCATGGCAATATCCGCATATCATCAGGGATAGCTTAATCTTGTAGTTTATTACAAATTTGGCCTTAAAGTAAACTCAGGAAATGATACACAGCTGTTTACTACTGGGCAGGTGTAAGCAGAAGAGCAATTGACAGTTTAAATACTATGTGTTAAATGTATGTTTTTAGTGTTCCTTAGCTTGTTTTATGTGGGGGGTGGGGTTGGAGGAAACTTTTTCTAATCTCTTACCTCAACGGAGATGCGATTTTTTTTCCGTATCGTATCTCCGTCCGCACTGCAGCCTAACATCGAGGAGTTGGTGGCCTTTGCTGGAGACTGACCTTTGAGAGCTCCACAGTGGGCGCCTATGGGACTTCAACATAGCGTAGCCTGCAATCCCCTTGCCAGGGATTGACCTCAGAGCTCCAACCATGGATGCTTGCAGACTTAACATCACGGAACTCACGGTCTCCAGTCAGAGACCGACATCGGGTAGTCCAAGCAACGAGACCTTCGACACCCGGGCGAGGGAGCTTTGATCGCCTCAACGAATAGTTCGAATGCCCCGATTGCTCTACGTCTGAACATCTCTCACCTGCCCCTTGCCGGCTTCACTCATGTCAGCCGCTTCCCGCAAATCCTTAAACTCCCACAGCCAAGTAACCTCAATTGGCCCCTTGATCGCACTGTCTGAATTTAAGGATTTGCGGGAAGCGGCTGACATGAGTGAGGCCAGTGAGCGGCAGGAGAGAGGTTTTCAGACGGAGAGCACTGCCAGAGGTGAGCGGGGGCCGGCAGAAGGGGCTGCCCGGTCCTGGTGGCTGCGCGTACCCAAACCCAAGTGATGTCCATGTTTACAGATCATGGTTTTCCAATTTTTTGGGGGCCTTGTTTGTGCTAACTTTATAGCTGCGTATCAGTTAATCCTGGCTAAATTGGACCAGCCAGGACTACAAAATGGGGTTAAGTTTCAGGGTTTGCTGGGAGATTTGGTCAAATTGGAATTACTCTCTGCAGAGCTGGGACAGGCTGCAAGAGGTGCCAGGGAGTCTGGAACTTAGACACATTTGCAAGCAAAGAATGGGAAGCCTTGCAAAACCTGTCAATCTGGTACTAAATGCATAGAATGGATTGGATGGCTGCAAACCAGACATACATCTTGCAAATAGCTTGTAAATAATGTTGCAATAATGTCTGACTCTGCTAAGTGTTGATTGGATGGGGTGTTGAGCCTTGTCTGAGATTTCTGTTAATCAGGGTAAATGTTTCCAAGTTGACTTCATCTCAAAGTCCTTTGTGAATAGAATGTATTGAACTGTTGTATCATTGGGTTAGGGAAATGCCTGTTATGTATGGGGTGAATCGATATTTGTAATTGGGTGATTAAGAGACAACCCCCATGTGGTTCGGCCCTCGAGTTCGTGGGACATATAAAAGGCCTTGATCACGAGGCTGAGGGTCGATCTTCTGGAAGAGCGCTCAGGGCCGCGTACCCTTCTAGAGTGCCTCTGTCTGCACGAGGCCTGGGGGCTTGAACAGGCAGACGCAGGGATTGAACTCGTGGTGGGATAGGTACAGTGTGTGATCTGTGACGCGCTTTTTGTAAAATAAAATTTAGTTGATTCAAGTGCTTGATTCAGTGTTTATACTGAAACTAGACTGGGGGGAAGCTTAGAAACGAGCAATTATCATTTCCACATAACAGCGTATTCAGAAAGTACTTAATTGGCTGTCAAGTGCTTTGTGAGAATCCTCAAAGATACATTAAACGTACTGGGAGACATGAGGAAGGGTTCGGACCCAAAACGGCACCTATTCCTTTTCTCCAGAGATGCTCCCTGACCCGCTGAGTTACTCCAGCATATTGTGTCTACCGTCGATATAAACCAGCATCTGCAGTTCCTTCCTTCACACTTGGAGACCTGAAGATGTTGGAAACTTGAGCATAAAATAAATCCCTGCAATAATTCAGCAGGTCAGGCAGCATCTGTGGAAATAAATGGACAGACAACATTTCCGGTTGGGACCCTTTTAAAACTGACTAAACCTCCAGAATAAAGGCTACTTGTTTACCTTCGTATGCGGACCAGATGTAAGCTTGAAATTGATTACATGTCTCTATGATACTGCATGTTATATAGTTATTAGAAAGGAGCTTTATTCTTGCAATCCTCGGCAATAGCAGCGTATCATCAGGGATAGCTGAATCTTGTAGCTTATTACAAATGTAGCGTTGAAGTAATCTCAGGAAATGATACACACCTGTTTACTACTGGGCAACTGTAAGCAGAAGAACAATTGACAGTTTGAATACAGGTACACAACCTTTTATCCGAAAGCCTTGGGACCAGACACTTCTCGGATTTCGGAATTTTTCGGATTTCGGAATGGAAGCTTTTTAGCGTAGATTAGGTAGGTAGCGCGGGCGGCTTGAAAAGTCTGAAGCGGTTGCCTCCTCCTCCGGCCGAGGGCGGCGCTGGAATTGGAGCGCCGCGCAGCCAGGGGTAGAGTTGCCGGGGTCGGAGCTACAAACGGCGCCGCCCGCGGCCGGACGCCCGCAGCCCCAGCTCCGCGATGTTGGGGGTCGGCGGCCACAGCGCTCCGGTGCTTACTGCACGGCGACCCGGTAAGGCATTGCCCGCTCCCCGCTTCTCCAACCAGGTAGGGGACTAAGAATTAAAGTTTCCCCCATCACCCACCCCCCCCCCCCTTCACATAAAAGCCCTCCAAACTAACTGACTAACATTTAAGCAATGATTTACAGATGTTTAAGTGTCTCCCCGGTCTCCGGGGAGGAGGCAGCCGCTACAGTAGTACAGACCTGGGTTGACCGTGGGTCGTTTTGGGTCAAGTTTGGCGCCAAACGCGTGCTTTGGTGTGCAGACGACATCCTGGGAAAAATGTCCGGTTTTCGGAGCTTTTCGGTTTCCGGAACTCCGGATAAAAGGGTGTGCACCTGTACTATGTGTTAAATGTATGTTTTTAGTATTCTTTAGCTTGTTTTTTGTGGGGGGGATGGGGGAGACTTTCTAATCTCTTACCTCGAAGGAGATGCGATTTTTTCCCATATCTCCGTCCGCACGGCGGCTTAACATCGAGGGGTTGACGGCCTTTGCTGGAATCCAACTTTTGAGTAGAAGAGGGTACTCAGGGAGATGGGTGGGGGGAACAATAGCGGGTCAGAGACTTAGACAGCACCAAAATAGGCCCTGCACCCTGAGGTAAGTGCCGCTTTGCTTCAGCTCAACAGAATATAGAAAGAATGAATACAGAACAGATCAGTGTATCCATATACCATTGTATAAATATATACACACATGAATAAATAAAACGGATAAAGTGCAAATAAACAGATAAAGGGCTATTAATGTTCAGAATTTTGTTTGAGTTGAGTTCAATAGCCTGATGGCTGTGGGGCAGAAGCTGTTTCTGAACCTTGATGTTGCAGTCTTCAGGCTCCAGTACCTTCTACCTGAAGGCAGCAGGGAGATAAGTGTGTGGCCAGGATGATGTGGGTCTTGATGATGCTGCCAGCCTTTTTGAGGCAGCGACTGCGATAGATCCCCTCGATGGAAGGGAGGTCAGAGCCAATGATGGACTGGGCAGTGTTTACTACTTTTTGTAGTCTTTTCCGTTCCTGGGCGCTCAAGTTGCCGAACCAAGCCACGATGCAACCGGTCAGCATGCTCTCTACTGTGCACCTGTAGAAGTTAGAGAGAGTCCTCCTTGACATACCGACTCTCCGTAATGTTCTCAGGAAGTAGAGGCGCTGATGTGCTTTCTTTATGATTGCATCAGTGTTCTCGGACCAGGAGAGATCTTCAGAGATGTGCACACCCAGGAATTTGAAGCTCTTGTCCTTTTCCACCATCGCCCCATTGATATAAACGGGACTGTGGGTCCCCATCCTACCTCTTCGAAAGTCCACAATCAGTTCCTTGGTTTTGCTGGTGTTGAGGGCCAGGTTATTGTGCTGGCACCATTTAGTCAGTCGGGTGATCTCTCTTCTATACTCTGACTCGTCCCCATCAGTGATATGTCCCACAACAGTGGTATCATCAGCGAACTTGGTGATGGAGTTCGCACTATGACCAGCTACGCAGTCATGAGTATAGAGTGAGTACAGCAGGGGGATGAGCACGCAGCCTTGAGGTGCTCCCGTGCTGATTGTTATCGAGGCTGACAAAGAAGGCTTGCCAGACAAAGAAGGCTTGAGGAGGGAATGAATAGGCTTGGGACTGTGTTCCCAGAAGCAACAGAGGCTGAGGACTGATCTTATCAAGGTGTTGAAAATCATGAGGGGCATAGTTAATGTAGAGGGTCACTGTCTTTTTCCCAGGGTAGAGGCTGTTGGAAGAGGTGGTAGAGGTAGGTGCAATTACAATGCTTAAAAAGCTTTTTCACAGGTAGAATGATCAGTTGAATTTAATGGGATATGAGCCTAAAGCAGGCAAACACAAAAAGCTTAAACATGCATCTTGGTTACCATGGATGAGTTGAGCCGAAGAGCCTGTTCCCATGTTATGCAACAATTTATTCAAGACATAGTTAGATATAGCTCCTAGGGCTAATGGAATCAAGGGATATGGCGAGAAAGCAGGAACGGGGTATTGATTTTGGATGATCAGCCATGATCATATTGAATGGTGGTGCTGGCTCGAAGGGCCGAATGGCCTACTCCTGCACCTACTATATATGTTTCTATGACTAACAACAAGGCACAGAAGGTGATTATTTAGTCCATTATTCCTATTGATAATTCTTATCCAGCTCGTCTCACTCTACTCACCACCTCCCTTCAAGTGTTTTGTAAATTTCTTTGTAGCAGTTCCAGTTGAATTTGTTTGTCCACCACTCTTTTATAGACTGCAGTGGAGCAGAGGAGGCTAGGGTAGACCAGACAAATGTATACATGTTGGGAGCAGTCACAAGCAAAGATCTTAGAGCAGAGCAAGATGGGTTACTCTCACGCAAACGTGTAGTACGCTCATGGGCAGATTCATGGGTGATTATAGGACACATTTTAGCAACCAGCCCCCGCCATCTTGCTCCGCCATCTTGTTCCGCCATCTTGCTTCCGGCCAAAGATCGGATCTTTGTTTCCGCAGCGGGGAGAGGGAGTGTGCGGCCCGGGGAGAGGGAGTGTGGGGCCCGGGGCAGCGGAGCGAGGGGGTGCGCAGCCCGGGGCAGCGGGGAGAGGGAGTGTGCGGCCTGGGGAGAGACATTGTAGTGTGGGGGCAGGCGAGGGAGTGCCGGGGGGGGGGGGGGGGGTAGGGAGAGTTGAGGGGTGGGATAAGGCCTAATGTGTGTGAAGTTGCGGGGAGGTTTACAATGTTTCTTATTTAATGTCCCTTGTCTAGTCTGAAATAAAGTTCATCATTGGATCAGAAGAAATATAATTGTGTGTGTTATATGATTATATACATTTATAACACATTCATGTATGTGTGTTTATAAACATTTTATTCTTTAACAAGAATTAACAGAATTATGAATCTAACCCTATATCACACACAAAAACTTCCCCCGCAATGTCAATTACCCTGTGAGTCGGGTCGGGTCGGGTCGGGTCGGGTAGGTTCCGGTTACTACAAAATCAACTCAAACACTGCTTGTGAGCCATTTAAAAAGAAATGATTTAAAAAACATTAAAAAAGACAATTACCAGAGTCAAATGTTATTCTTGACAAGAAGTATGAACTGACAGAATTATGAATCTAACCCTATATCACACACACAAACTGTTGCCCCGCAACATTGATTACACTGCGAGTCGGGTCGGGTCAGGTGGCTCCGGTTACTAAAATGGGCGGTGAAAAATGCCCAGGATCCCTCCGTAGCGTACTACATGTCAGCCCATTGTATTTCGCAGGAGTGGCCTATCTTGCTCTGCTCTAAGATCTTTGGTCACAAGCATATTAAGCTTCTTTGACTGTGTTGTGAATGGCATTTTCTATCCAGAGGCCATGGCAATGTTCTCCAGAGATACTGTCTGACACCTTGGATTACTCCAGCACTTTGTGCCTTTGATCCTCGTATCTCGGCATTTTTTTGTTCTTTTTCTATTTGCACAGTCTGGTCCACCAGGCATCTCCACAACCTCATCATTTATAACACGTTGTACTAACAAAGCACCATAACGTGCTTGAGCTTCCGGGTGTGTTCAATGTATTCATAAAGGTCATCTGGTAGTTCTAGTCTTCTTTCATCTTACTATTATACTTCAGTCACTATTATCTGTGATTTCACACCGCTGCTTTGAAGATTGACGCACGTGTGGCTGTAAGGGGTTCTTCACGTAGTCCCTCATTGTAACTCCTCATAAAATAAAGATCAAACTTCAAACTGGTAAGTTCTCGTTTAATCTTACTATTCTGTATTAATCCTAACACCCAGCACGGTCTATGGCCTTGTGTACTTAATTAATTCAAATGCCTACCTAGAAACTCCTCAAACACTATCAGCGAGCCAACTTCATAAGGTCATAAGTGTTAGGGGCAGAAATTGGCCATTCGGCCCATCAAGCCTACTCCGCCATTCAATCATGCCTGATCTATCACTCCCTCTGAACCCCATTCTCCTGCCTTCTCCCCAGAACCCCTGTCACCTGTACTAATCAAGAATCTATCTTTCTCTGCCTTAAAAATACCCATTGACATCACCTCTTCAACCTTCTGTGGCAAATAATTCCACAGGTTTACCTCCCTCTGACTAAAGAAATTCCTCCTCATCTCCTTCCTAAAGGAATGTTCTTTAATTCTAAGGCTATGACCTCTAGTCCTAGACTCTCCCACTGGTTGAAACATCTAGCTAACATCAACTTCTAGTGCTCTGACATTAGCAAAATAATCTCATTGGCTAGACAGTGCTTCAGGATATTGAAATCATTAATCTCAGTATATAACTTCAAAATATACTCCGTTGACGAACATGGTTCATGATCGAGGCAGAACAAAAGCAGGAAAGGCTATGATGCATCTGTATAAATGAAAGATGTTTGTGTGTCATCGAGTATGGGTGTGAATCCAGGAACAAGATACATTAATCTGTTCATTCATCATTAAATTTCCCTCCAAAATAAATTACATTCAACGTTTCACCAAATCCAATTCATCCAATGGACTTCAGAGGGATGTTATCCATCGAAACATAAACCTGGGAATCAAAACAACATGTCCTCCCTTGGCAACTGAAGGCACGAAATTAAAAGCAGGCATGCACGAGAGGCCTCTGTTGCAGGGGCACGGAAATCTCATTGGCTTCTCTTGACGCTGCGATGGGGAGAGGTGCGGCCATGGAAGGATTCGAAAGCGAGAAGAAAAGTTCAAACATTGAATTGTTGCCAGACCAAGAGCCAGTGACGATTGGCAGGAAAAGCACAGGCGTGAGGTGAGATCGGCCACAAGCAGCAGAGGTTTGGGGCTTAAGTTGATGGAAAGATTGTCTAGCAAGCTCCAAAATGTTCAGGCCCCAGAGTAACAAATACATGTGTGGAGGGCGGAAGGTGCAAACAGGTCACCTGAGTGATGACATGGATTTATAGAACTAATCTCAAGAACAAATGTGACTCTATTCTTTCTGAAGTCTTGTCACCTTGTGCTTTCATGACAGATGTTTATTTGACCCACAGTCTCCCCATCCCAGGTTGCTCTCCAATCTCTGGCCCCATTTATCCTCTGGACCCTCAGCTCAAATTCTGGATTAATGAATGAGCCAGATGCCGAACCATCAAGATTCCTCAATAACTAGGTATGGAGTTATCGTATTAAGTTTTACTTAATCCAATGATTGCTCTTTTTTTCTAGACAATAGTGCTAACTGGTGAGCACTGTACATAGATACGATCTGATCCAAACTTTATGCAGCCACACCCTTCTGTCACTGCTGTTCTAAATCTTGTTTGCGTTTCCACCCATCTTTGCATGTTTATTCGTTTGTAAGAATGGGATAATTATTTGTTATCTGATGGAAACCTGTCAAAATTAAATTGACAACACATGATACCAACAATTTGCATACTTTCTTCATCCTTAATATAGCTAAATGTCCCCAGGTGCTTCTCAGAGTGCTCTCAAACATGTATAACTTGCTGGAAAAGAATCTTGAGCAAGGCACTACCTAAATCATGGGACAAATTTCAAATAAATGCCGCTGAGTTCCAGACAAAATTGCACGCAAGCCATATTTACTTTGATTAATTGCAGTAATTTGCAAAAGTTAGCAGGTATACTTGAGTCTGTAAACAAAACAGTTTAAATTATATAAACAGTATTTATGTCATTTAAGAAAAATTTAGTTATGCCTAAAAATAATTTCAGTGGAATGCTTTACCCTAACATTTTTTTTTAACCAGTATACATCCCTTGCTGGTTTGTTTACAAATACAGGGAAGTAATGCCGAAACTCTATAAGGCACTGGTCAGACCGCATTTGGAATATTGTGAGCAATTTTGGTAACCCTACCTGAGAAAGGATGTGCTAGCTCTGGAGTCGGTCCAGATCTATCTCATTGGAAATTCTCGGATTATCTTTAATCGGACTTGGATGTGGATGTGGAAAGGATGTTTCCACTGGTGGGAGAGTCGAGGACCAGATGACGTAGCCTCAGAATTAAAGGGCGCTCTTTTAGAAAGGAGGTGAAGAGGAATTTTAGTCAAAGGGTAGTTAATCTGTGGAATTTATTGCCACAGACGGCTGTGGAGGTCAAGACAGTGGATATTTTTAAGGCAGATAGACAAATTCTCGATTAAAATGGGTGTTAAGGGTTATGGGGGAACGGGCAGAAAAATGGGATTAGAAGACAGAGATCAGCCATAATTGAATGGTAGAGTAGACTCGATGGACAGAATGGCCTAATTCTACTCCTATAACTTGTGAACATGACTTTACTAGAATTTTTCTTGGACTAAACATTATTCCCTTTATTGTATACCTTTACACTGTGGATAACTCAAATGTAATCATGTATAGTCTTTCCTCTGACTAGTTGACATGCAACAAAAGCTACACAACGAGAAAGGCCATCATGGTTTTGTTGGAGGGCTTAACCTTCTTCAGTGACTAATGACTGTACATTTATTGCCCTTCCTCTCCATTGTTGTTCTCCTGGTGTCATATTTAGGCCCAGTCTGAGCAAGATTGGCCAGTCTCTTATCCTAAAGGAAAACAATGATGTTTAATGCTAACCCTGTAGTTTCATTAGTACTGATACTATTTGGGTTTTTCTCTGTTATTTATTGAACAGAATTTGAATTCAACACAATGATATTAGAGCTCATCCGTCCAAATGATTGATACAAATGTTCGATTATAGAGTCATACAGTGTGGAAACGGGCCCTTCAGCCCACTTGCCCACAACGACCAAACAGTCACCATCTACCGAGTCCCACCTGCCTGTGTTTGGCCCACATCCCTCTAAACCTGTTCTATACATATACCTGTCTAATTGCTTCTCATACGTTGTGATAGTCCCTGCCTCAACTACTTCCTCTGGCAGCTCATTCCATATACCCACCACCATTTGTGTGAAAACGTTACTCCTCAGTTTCCTATAAAATCTTTCCCCTTTTACCTTAAACCTATGCCCTCTTGTTCTCGATTCCCCTACTCAGGGAAAGAGCCTTTTCAGGCCTACCCGATCTATGAATCTCATGATTTTATCCACCTCTATAAGATCACCCCTCATCTACCTGCGCTCCAGGGAATAGATCCCCCATTTGCTCAATCTCTCCCTCTAGCTCAGATTTAGATTTTCTGAGCAAAGTGCTGGAGAAACTCAGCGTTTCAGGCAGCATCCGTGGCGGGGGAATGTACAGACAACATTTTGAAATGGTGAGTGCCTCCAACAGTTTGTTTATTGCTCTAACAGAGGCATTTTAGCAGACCAAAGGGTTAATCTCCGGAAGTGAATACCAAACAGAAAATAAAACTCAAGAGCCTTGCATCTTTTAGAAATCACAACATGGTTTTCTTTACATTAATCTGTCCAATTCATTTAATGGTGCACTAAATCTGGAAGAGGCAGTAAAATCTTAAGTTTGTAAGTTAAGCCAAATGGCTCTCACTGGTTATTAAAAATATCCTACGAGTTTGTTAGCTTGGGCTCAAAGTACGTACCTGGTACACTAGTCTTGCTGCCTTAAAAATACATTTTACAATATTCCTTCAGAATAATCCATTGCCGGTGATAAATAAAATCCCATGTTCATCTTTATTTTATGGATGATCTTTCTATCAATCTGGCAATGGTTGGCTGGATCTTGTGGTCAGACCATGAATTATTAGCCACTGCCTGATGTCTCAGTCAGCTGGATTTGGTTATATTCCACCTCAGTTAAGAAGTCCCACCGAGAGACCATATCTGCAGGACACCTATTAAAAGGCGGCTGTTGGAAAGAGCCAAGGAGAGGTGGAATCAATCAACAATAGGGCCAATGAAACAAACAAGGTTTTTACAGAATTATGCAGCGCATTTACGGGCTGACTAACTCCAACCAGACATCCATACGCCACTTGAACCTCATCACTATTCCTTTCAGCAGAAGTGTCTGTTCACACCTCCTTTGATTACTTAGCCAGCTTCCCCCTAAAGATATCCCTACTCCGTTCCCAACTTTTCCTTCTTCTTCTTTTCGTGTCTTTGAAGCTGGTTGGTTATATGACAGTTTCCCATTCCTTTACACAGTCCTTTGCGTTTTTATTGAACACTGCAAGATCCTTTGGGCTGCACTGGTTGGGTAGTAGGGGGCAGACAAGGCAGTGCTGCATTGTATGGTCCTCTTCTCCACATTCACAGGTGGTTTGGCCAGTTTCATAGCCCCATCTGGCCATGGCAGCTTTTGATCGCCCTGTTCCTGTTCTCAGGCGGTTGAGCGTCTTCCACTGGATCCATGGTGCTTCTGAGCCCGGAGGGAGGGCTTCAGAAGGAGTGATACCCATGTCAGTAGGAGGGGGGTCGTCCTCAAGCCTTTTTGTCCATAGTTGGAGTCTGGTTTCTTCCCGTGATGCTATTAGGGGCTGGACATGGCTGAGAAAGCTTCTCCTGGACTTCAGCCGTTGGGCCGGGGGTACACGTCCGTAGAGGAGGTGGCGTTCATCACTGGTGGCCTTGGTCATCTCTACTCGGCTGGCAACTTCCCGTCTCACATCAGCAGGGGCAATGCCAGCGAGGAGGTGCAGGTTGTTTATGTTGGTGGGCTACAAGCAGCCAGTGATTGAGCGGCAGGTGTTATTCAACGCTGGGTCTAGTTTTTTGGCATGGGATGATCTCTCCCAAACAGGACACGCATACTCCGCAGAGGAGTAGCACAGGGCCAGAGCAGTAGATCTTAATGTGTGTGCTGTGGCTCCCCATTTGGAGTTGGTCAGCTTCCGGAGGATGTTATTTCGGGAGTTAACTTTCAATTTGGTGTTTTTGACGTGTTCCTTATAGGAGAGAGTGCGATCCAGTGTTACACCGAGGTAGGCAGGGTTGGTGCAGTGCTCAAGAGGTGTTCCAGACCATGTGATGTTAAGGGGTCTGTTTACTTCCCGGTTCCTGAGATGGAACAAGCAGGCTTGGGTCTTCGCAGGGTTTGCGTGTGGGTGGTTGCGCTCGTAGTAGAGGTGTAGCTCATCTAGGGCTGAGGTGAGATTCGCTTCTACAGCTTCAAACGTACTCTCTTGGGATGTTACACAGAGGTCGTCGGCGTAGATGAACCGCTCAGTGTTCTGGTCCATTGGCTGGTCATTGGTGTAGATGTTATATAGTAGTGGAGCCAGCACACTACCTTGAGGCAAGCCATTCCGTTGTCGTCGCCAGCGACTTTGCTTGTTGTTAAGGACAACATAGAAGCGCCTATATTTCAGGAGGGCTCCGATGAGGTCCGTGAGTGCCAGGTCTTTGGTATTCTCCAAGATCTTTTTTAGGAGGAGGCGGTGGTTCACAGTGTCATACGCGGCAGACAGATCAACAAAGACGGCTCCTGTCACCAGTCCTTTCTGGAACCCGTCTTCAATGTGCTGTGTGAGATTCAGAAGTTGACTTGTTGTGGATTTGCCAGGTCGGAATCCAGCTTGTTGAGGGATGATGGCTGGTTCAGCGACTGGGGCAAGCCTGTTGAGGATCAGGCGCTCAAACAGCTTGTACGGGTGGCATAGCAGGGAGATTGGGCGGAAGCACTTTGCATATGCTGGATCTTTACCGGGTTTTAGAAGAGCGATGATTTTGGTTTTCCTCCAGATCTTTGGGATGTTTCTTGTCAGCATGCAGTTGTTCATCAGCTCAAGGACCCACTTCCGTGTCAGAGGTCCAAACTGCTTGATCTCCTCTGTGAAAATATTGTCCAGGCCGATGGCTTTGCCAGTCTTGAGGGCTTTGATGCTGATATTGAGCTCTTCAAGGGAGAACGGCTCAGTCAGTCCGGTGTTTTGGGAGTGCTGAAGTCGGTCTGTCTTTGGTCTTGGCTGTTTGGTGGTGGATTTCCCGTTGAGCAGCAACTGATGCGCAACTTGGTTGGCCGTGGTGGTATACTGTTGATGTGTTGTTGTTGTTGATGGGTCATTGCTGATTTTTCGGATAAGGCACCATGCCTTTTTGCTGTTTTTTGCCATATCAGTTGTCTCCAGTAGAGTTTGCCATTTCCGCTGGCGGCATTCTGATAGGGAGGTCATGAGTCTCTCACCTACTTCCATGGTGCTTTCAGCAAAGGTGTCAGATTCGTAGAGCTGTTGGTATTGCTCATATAGTTCGCTGCTTGGAGTGTCAAGGCCGGGGATGTATTGAGTGCGGCAGCCTCTCGGGATGTTCTTCCGGGCTGCCTGGTGCACTAACTTGGTGAAGATTTGATAGTTTTTGGGGTCCGCTGGAAGGTGGGCGATCTTCCCTTCAAGATCTTCTTGGAAACCAGGCCAGTTCGCTTTCCCAAAGTTGAATCTTCTCTGGAAAGGAACTGTGGCTGGGGTAACTGCAGCATTGACTGTAAGGCCAATGTCCTTGTGGTAGCAAGATTCCCATTCTCGCTGTGATTTAAGGGAGCAGGTTTAATCTGCCATTGCCTGATTCATGATTATCCAGTTGCCTTCAGTTTAATTCTTCCTCTGTTGCGATTGCTTTGTCTTTAACCAACCTAATCCCTGTCTGATGTTGAAGGCTTCTTCAAATCACTTTGCAGCCAGTGAAGAGGCCAAGGCTTTCCATCTTTTCCTGTGCAATCGGAGCATTTTTAATATGTTTTATCTGTCTCCGCTCCAGAATCTCCAGATTATTTTTTGTTTAATGACATGCCTAACGGATGTGAAGTTACAGATGTATAAAATGTTCGTTAAACTGCACCTGGAATATCGTGTGCAGTTGTGGTCACTATGAGCAAACGATTAAGCTAGAGACAGTGCAAAAAAGAGTCACAAAGACATTGCCAGGACTGGTGGGCTTGAGTAATGAGGAGAGACTGGAGAGGTTGGTGCTGTTTTGTCCTACAAAGATTTATAAAACCATGAGGGAAATAGATAAATGAGAGGGGAAATATTTAAAGAAGAGGCAAGATTTTCACACAGATGTTGTGGGTATATGGAGCCCTGAGAAAATGATAGAGATGGGTACAATTTCAATGTTTAAAAGAGATTCAGATAGGTTCATGGATAGGAAATGGTCAGCAATGGACCAAATGCAGAAAAATGGCTGGGAAGCACCATGATCAGCATGGAAGAGTTGGGCCGAATGGCCAGCTTCCGTGCTGTACAAATTTATGATTCCATGACAAAATTGTAAATGATGGATCAAGATGATGTATCTACTGTATGGACTTCAGCAAAGCATTTGACAAGGTTCCATGTGGTAGGCTGCACTGGAAGGTTAGATTGCATGGGATCCAAGGAGAGATAGCTGAATGGATAGAACATTGGCTTTCGGAAGGAAGCAGAGGGTGATGATGGAAGGTTGCTTCTCGGACTGGAGGCCTGTGATTAGTAGTGTACCTCAGGTTTTCGGTGCTGGGCCTGTTACTGTTTGTCATCTATATCAATGATTTGGGTGAGAACATACATTAGCAAGTTTGCAGATGATACAAAAGTGTGTGGATTTACAGATAGTGAAGATAGTTGTGAAAAATTACAGCAGGATCTAGATCGATTGGCCAGGTGGGCTGAGGAATGGTTGATAAAACTTAATACAGAGAAATGTGAAGTGTTGTATTTTGGGAAGTCTAACATGGGCAGGACCTACACAGTGAATGGTATGGCTCCAGGGGAGTGTTGTAAAACAGAGGGATCTAGAGGTGCAGGTGCAGAGGGAAAGCAGAGGGAACTAGAGGTGCAGGTTCCTTGAGTCGCAGTTAGATAAGGTGGTCAAAAAGGCTTTTGGCACTTTGGACTTCATCAGTCAGGGTATTGAGTATAGAAGTTGGGATGTCATGTTGCATTTGTATAAGATGTTGGTGAGGCTGCATTTAGAGTTGTGTTCAGTTCTCTTCACATGTTATAGGAAAGATGTTGTCAAGATGGAAAAGGTGCAGATAGGATTTACAAGGATGTTGCCAGGGCTAGAGTGTATGACCTATAGGGAGAGGTTGAGTAGGCTGGGACTGTAATCGTTGGAGCACAGGAGGATGAGGGGTGATCTTATTGAGGTGTATAAAATCATGAGGGAAAAAGATTGAGTAGATGCAGAGCCTCTTGCCCAGAGTAGGTGAATTGAGGACCAAAGGACATAGGTTTAAGGTGAAGGGGAAAAGATTTAATAGGAATCCGAGGGGTAAAATTTTGACACCGATGGGTGGTGGGTATATGGAACAAGCTGCCCGATGAGCTAGTTGAGGGGGGGGGCTATCCCAATATTTAAGAAAAAGTTAGATAGGACAGGTTTGGAGGGATATGGACCAAACGCGAGCAGGTGCAAATAGTGTAGCTGGGACATGTTGGCCAGTGTGGGCAAGCTGGGCCGAAGGGCCGGTTTCCGCACTGTATCACTCTATGACTAATATCAATGAATTCCTCCCTATAACTGGTATATCAAGTTCTCTGACTCTCGGCCAGATTGGCTGTCGGCAAAGACATTTCCCGCCAATAGGGAAATAAATTATTTATTCCATTAACTCTCAAGTACTGCAATCCTCACACAGAGCCTGCCCTGTCAACGCTAAGTGCAGGAGTAGCAATGTAAGATAAGGTGTCATACATTTCTGGGTTTTGCTCAAGTAGAAGGAGGCATTGTGGCACTGGCTTAATGTACTGGAATAGCAAACCAAGGTGTAGGCCATCGATCCAGGGACATGAGATTGAATTACAGCAAAGTAGTTTGGGGAATTTAACTTCAAATCAATCTGGAATTAAAAAGCTAATAACAAAAATCGAGACTGTGAAACTATTGGGTGGGTTCTTGGCCATGTTGCTTCGGTGATGTTTTAACTCCAGCCCCATTAAAGTAATTGGCTCTTCAGGCAGTTAGGGCATTATCAATCGCACCAAAATCTCAGGAATAAATACAAAAAAACAATTTAATGGCTATATTTATTTCTAACCTACTCAGCTGCATATTCAGACATTCAAACCACCCTATCATCAAATAGAGAGTGGTCCTGATCTACCATCAACCTCATTGGAGACTGCTGGATTATCTTTAATCAGCTTTTTCTGGACTTGCACTGTGTTGTTCCCTATACCCTGTATCTGAACACTGTGGATGGCTTAATTGTTAACATGTATAGTCTTTCCACTGGATAGCATGCAACAAAAATGCTTTTCACTATACCATGGTATACATGGTGCACCTTGGTACAAGACAGTAAAGTAAACTAAACTAAACGTTTACTCTTCGTTCACTGGCCATCTATCTCCCTTGTTCTGTTCTGAAACCATCTATTGATACCCAACATCCAGTCTTTCGTGAGGAATGTAGAGCATAAATACACAATGGATCTTCACAGGAAGAAATCTGGAAGATACTTAAGTTTGTAAATTATGTCAGATGGCTGTTGCTGATATATAAAAATATAATTTATTACAAAAAAAAATATTTAAAGAATCCTCCCGGATTGTTAGCTTCATCTCAAAGCAGGGCATCGATTTACATGTTTTACTAAACTAAATGTTACACTATTATCCTGAAAATAATCGACTGCTTGTGATAAACTGAATATCATGCAGGACAAAACAGTCTTATCCATTGACACACACAGCAGCTATTCTGATAGAGAGTGGTTGATGGGTTGCCAATTGGATAAACTTCCTTTGTTACTTGCCCAGGGCATGCCAACAGTGTTGCCCCAACCCCAACCTTTACTACCAAAAATGACAACAGGTGCTTGAGGATACTACCACCTGGAGACTTCCCTCCGTCCTGATGTCGAGGACTAATATCGGTCCTTCATCGTCACTGTATCTACATTCTGGAAACCCTACATCAGGTGCACCTTCAACAAAAGAGCAGTAGTGGTTCATGAAGACAGCTGCCTGTTCAAGAACATTAAGTGCTGGCCTTGCCAGTGATGCCCAGAGGAATAAACTGCTCTTTGACTATCTTACACATTGTTGACGGCACCTCTGGACCAATCTATGTGGCACTCTGCTAATCACGTTCTTCCATCCCATAAATTACCCTTTCTTGTTCCAACTCTACTTCAGTCCATAACCACTCTTCACTCCACACCAATACCCCATCACATTATTGTGATCACATGCCATCTCATATGTTTTAATTTTGTTTTACAACATGTAGTGTCTTATCAAAAGCCATATCTACCATATTCATTGCTTCTCAAACGGACTGGCAGAAATCCGTTACAGTGGCATCTCCGTTATATTAACGCTAGCAATCCAAAGTGACTACAAGTTCCAAGTCTGAAAAAAGTTCCCGATGCAAAACGTCATCTGTCCATTTCCCTCCACTGACGCTGCCTACTCATTGGCTTGCTCCAACATTTTTGCTCTGTAATCCAAAGTATGCCTATCAATAACTTGGAGACGCGAGTTCAAACATGTGACAGTGGACAACCACAAAGGAGTGGAAGGACAATAATAAATGCGGGCCTTCGTAGTGCAGTTATTAGTCCCTGAAGGAAATTAAAACGACAACATCCCCACTCATTCCATTTGTCCATCACTACGCTCTTCCATTGCATCCCCTCCCCCATTGTTCTCACCTTCCCAACCCATCGACGACAGATGGCACAATGGGCTAAGTGTTCGGCTGGCAACCTGAAGGTGGCCGGCTCGAATCCTGCTTGGAGTGTGTACTGTCGTTGTGTCCTTGGGCAAGACACCTCACCTACCTTTGCCTGGGACTAGAGACGGAAATTAGCTACTGATTGGCTACAATCTCGCATATTTACATGCAAATGTTCATTAATATGCACTGTCCCTATAAACAAATTATTTATTTTTATTTTTATTTTTATTTATCTCCCTTGTTTGGGTCCTTGCTTCAAAATCCTTTCCAATCACATCGGCAGCACGTTGATGCCTCCTTCCATCAGTTGCCAGCCTGATAATTCTAACTTTCCCACCCCCACCTGACCATTTGCCAATCAACCCTTCTTCACCTGGATCCAACTATCACTTGTCAGTATCCCACGGCTCTACCTCACCTCTTCATACTGGCTATCCCCTCTCTACTCTTTTAGTCCAACTGACCGATCCAAAATATCAAATGTCCATTTCTCTCCACAAATGCTGTCTGAATATTATATTCTGGGCACCATGTTATGGGAAAGAGTACAGAGAAGATTTACGAGGACGTTGCCAGGACTCAAGGGTCCTATATAGGAGCTATAGGGAGAGGTGGAACAGGCTGGTAGTATTCCTTGGAGCGCAGGAAGATGAGGGGTGAATGTATAGAGGTGTATAAAATCATGAGAGGAATAGATTGGGTAGGTGCACAGAATCTCTTGCCCAAAATTAGGGGAATCGAGAACCAGAGGACAAAGGTTCAAGGTGAAGGGGAAGTGATTTAACAGGAATCTGATGGTTAACGTTTTTACATAAAGGGTGGTGGGTGTGTGGAACAAGCTGCCAGAGAAGGGCAGAACGGTGGCACAGCGGTAGAGTTGCTGCCTTACAGACCTACGTCTGATCCCGACTACAGTTGCACAGAGTTTGTACGTTCTCCCCGTGACCGCGTGCATTTTCTCAAGATCTTCGATTTCCTCCCACGCTCCAAAGACGTAAAGACGTAGGTTTGTAGTTTAATTAGCTTGATCTAAATGTAAACTGTGTAGGAGAGTGTTAATGTGCGGGGATCGCTGGTTGGCGCGGAATTGGTGTGACGAAGGGCCTGTTTCCGCGCTGGATCTCTAAACTAAACTAAAGAAGGTAATTGAGGCAGGGACTAATGTTTAAGAATGTTTGAGAAACAATGTTTCTTGCAATGTTTAAGAAACAATTAAACATGCACATGGATAGGACAGGTTCAGAGAGATATGAGCCAAATGCAGGCAGGTGGGACTAGTGTAGATAGTGTGGGCAAGTTGGGCCGAAGGGCCTGTTTCCACGCTATGTGACACTATGAACCATTGAGTATCTCCAGTGGATTATTTGTTGCTCCAGATTGTTTATTGCTTTAGGGTCTCAAGGCATCTGGCTTGGACTTGTATTTCATAACAGGTACAGAGATAGAATTCTTACCTTAAAAGACAAACAACCCTCAGGGATATACAGTAGCTGATTCACCTTTACTTTTATTCAGAATGTAATCAATTACTTGAATTTAAATTCCTTTGTTGCCAAGGTGGGAATTGAACTAATGGATTCAGACCATTATTCCAGATTCTTGGGCATTATTCCAGCAATCATTCCAAACATAAGGAATACAAAGTTCCAAATGAGTTGTGGGACAAAAATACTGGTTCAGAGTAATGCGGTCTGATACATCATCTATCTGCAGCTTTTCGAGACCTGTATTAGCTGTCTTACTCAGCAACTACAATAGACTGGACGTACCTTTGTCTGCCATTCTTTCTTCATTGATGTGCTGCACTTTAGCTTTGCAGTGTAAGGGGCCGCCTGATTCATGGTCTCATCAACAGTGCATGCTAACCCGCATACAATCTGTTTCCTGTTAATCCGTGGCACTGATCATTCCTCCACAGGTGGCTCGAATGAGGGAGTTCAGCTACTGATGCAGTATCTCATCAAAGTCTTTCAAGCATTCACAGTAAACTCTACAGCTGGTATCGGAATGCTCCAATATTAAGAAGGATCAGATGTACTACAAGATATTCAGGCTGTTGTGCCTCTCCAGCAATGTCTAGTCTAGTTTAGGTGTTTAGGTTTGAGAAACAGCGCGGAAACAGCCACTTTGGTCTACCGAGTCCACACCGACCACCAATCACCCGTACACTGGTTCTACCCTGCAGACTAGGGGCAATTTACAGAAGCCAATTAACCTACAAATCTGCATGTCTTTCGGAAGTGGGAGGAAACCGGAGCACCTGGAGATACTGTCTCATCACACGCGATCACTGGGAAAATGTACAAACTCCATACAGACAACACCCATAGTCTGGATTGAACCTGGATCTCTGGTGCTGTAAGGAAGCAACTCTACTGCTGAACTACTGTGCCACCCTTGTACTTCCGTGAATTATTTTTAACCAGCAGAATCATGGAATAACCAAAATGATTAAAGCACTGCAAAAGGACATTCAGCCCATTGATTAATATAAGCGTAGCCTTTCTAGACCCACTCGTCCCCTGCTCTCCCCCCTTATCACTCAGTTCCAGTTCTACTGGAGGGCAAGTCTTCTAATCTGGGCAAGCCCCATCCCCACAGAGCTGGTGTCAGTCTCCCAGTACCATAGGGCACAGAATCAGGCCCTTCAGCCCAAACAAAATTAGAATATTGGAAGAACTCGGCAGGTCAAGCAGCATCTGTGGATGGAAAAGGTATATGTTAACATTTTGAATTAAGAATCTTCAGCCCACCAAGTCTAAACTGGTCATCAGCTTTTTCCTTTGTGTTATCAGACTACTGAACAGTCTTTCCACAAGCTTGGGTGCAGCAATGAGGTGTACCTCATTGCAATCCTTACACTTTTTATGGAACGGTAATGTTATAACACTGTGCTCTGCACTCTGATATTTTGAGGTTTACACTATCTGAAGAAGGATCTCAACCAGCAACATCACCTATCCATGTTCTCCAGAGATGTAGCCTGACCCGTTGAGTTACTCCAGCAGTTTGTGTCTTTTGCTGTACATGTATATGTCTTGATTGTACTCATGTATAGTATGATTTGAATGGATAGCACACAAGCAAAGATCTTCACCGTATCTTGGTACATGTGACAATAATAAATCAATCACCACTCTTTCATTCGAAATGGATGTGACCTACTTCCTAATGGGAGCATGAGAACACCTTCAGCAGAAGGACAGCAGCAGTCACAACAAGGCTCTCACCTCCACTTCCTGAATGGCTATGAGGGAAGGCTGTAAATGCTGGCCTTAACATAACATCCAAATCTGTAAAGCTATGGAAAGTAACAAAAATCTCCTCACACTCTTTCCATTCCTACACACCCTATTTTATTCCATTCACTTTATTAATCCAACTTCAGCTCGGATGCATCACTTGGTTGTATATTGACAAAAGTGACTCAGTGGCTATAGCTCCACCTCCAATGCCATAATACTATCCAAACTCATTTCCAAACTCTTGGACTTAGGAGTCAACTCTGCCACTGACTTCCTGACCCATGGACCACAATCCACACTGTGGCGCAGTGGAAGACCTGCTGCCTCACAGTGCCAGAGACCCAGTTTTGATCTCGACTACAGGTACTGTCTGTACAGAGTTTGTACGTTCTCCCTGTGACTTTGTGTGTTTTCTCTGGGTGATCCAGTTTCCTCCCACATCCCAAAGACATACAGGTTTGTCGGTTACTTGTCCCTCTGTAAAATCTCCCTCGTGTGTCGGATAGTGCTAGTGTATGGGGTGATCAATGGGCGGCACAGACTTGGTCGGCCAAAGAGCCTGCTTCCACGTTGTAGCTCTAAAAACAAAGTCTGAATCAGTGAGGATGAGCAACAAAACATTTACCACAAAGGTTCTCAATATCAGTGCCCAGCAAGAATGCGTTCTCAACCCCTTGCAATGAAAATCTCTTATACTTCCTATACACCCATGACAGTGTGGCCAAATTCTGCTGTAACTCCATCTACAAATTTGCAGATGACACCACTGTAGTTGGCCCGATCTCAAACAGAGTACAGGAAGGAGATAGGGAGCTTAATAACATGGTGTAAAGGCAACAGCCTTTCCCTCAATGTCAGCAAGATGAAGGGGCTAGTTATTGAGTTCAGGAAGTGAGATCGAGTACATGCCCCAAACAGCATCAACGGTGCTAGAGTGAAAATGGTCAAGTGCCTCAAATTCCTAGGTGTAAATATTACCAATAATCTGTCCTGGGTCAACCATATTGGAGTTATGGCCAAATGACTCCTTCCTCAGGAGACCTTGAAAATCTGGCTTATCTCCAACAACTCTCACCAACTTCTGCAGATGCATTGTAGAAAGTATCCTATCGAGTTGCATCACAGCTCAGTTTGGCAACTGCTCTGTACAAGACCACAAAAAAATCCAGAGAGTTTCGGATGTAGCCCAGTCCATAACATAAACCAGACACTCCACCTTTGACTCCATCTGCACTTCACACTGCCTCTGGAAAACATCCAACATCATCAAAGATCTTTTTGACTGCAGTCATTCCATCCTCTGTCCTCTCACAGGGGGCAGAATATGCAAAATCTTGAAAGCACATTCCATCAGTTTAAGTTAGGGGTAACAGATCATCCAACTTACCTTTATTGTGGACACTGGACCATTTCTCTGCAACAGTAATGCTACAATCATGTTAGACTATATTCTGCACTCTTTAACTTTTCTCTTTGCACCATCTGTTGTACATGTGTGTGGCCCGATGGTACTCATGTATTATATGATTTGAATGAATAGCACGCAAACAAGCTTTTTCACCACATCTTGATACATGTGAAAATAATGCACCAATTCCCACTCTTTCATTCTAAATGGCTGTAACCCACTTCCATAGGAGCATGAGAGCACCTTCAGCAGAAGGAAAGTAGCCATTGAACAAGGCTCTCATCACCACATCACAACGTTGGGGGAGCACGGTGGCACAGCGGTAGAGTTGCTGCCTTACAGCGCTTGCAGCGCCGGAGACCCGGGTTCGATCCCGACTACGGCTGCTGACTGTACGGAGTTTGTACGTTCTCCCTGTGACCTGCGTGGGTTTTCTTCGAGATCTTTGGTTTCCTCCCACACTCCAAAGATGTGCAGATTTGTAGGTTAATTGGCTTGGTATAAGTTTAAGTTGTCCCTAGTGTGTATAGGATAGCGTTATTGTGCGGGGATCGCTGTTCGTTGTGGACTCAGTGGGCCGAAGGGCCTGTTTCCATGCTGTATCTCTAAACTACACTAAACTAAACCTTTTCACTGTATCTCGGTACACACAATAATAAACTAATATCAATACCAATAACAGCCATTCCCTAAAAAAGGCTAATGCCAATTTTGGAGGCATTAGTCAGGAACTTGCAGAGGTCGATGGGGAGAGTCTCTTTTCAGCTAAAGGAAGCAGGAGACTTTCAGAAATGAGATAGCAAGTGTGCAGATACTGTAGAAGCAAGGAACTGCAGATACTGGTTTACCAAGGAAAGACACAAAATACTGGAGTAACTCAACAGGTCAGGCAGCATGATTAGGCAGCAGCTTTACCATTACACCACAGTGCCGCCTTTAATTGGTAATTAACAGGTTAATTGGTAATTCAGGACTTGCCCTGGTGTGTAGATGAATGGTACAATCCAGGGAGTGGACAAGATGGGGGTGGATGGGGGTGTGTGGTGGAGCAGCTGATCCTTGGTCATCAAAGACTCAGTGGGCCTGGGAGTCACTTCCTTCATGTTTGACTATTGCTTAAACATTTACTCCCTTCACACTGGTACGCTGGCTACAAAATTCCTCTCTGGCACCAACAACCTCCCCACCCCTCCCCAAACCCACGATCTCTTTCACCAAGGACAGGAACCTTGAAGCCATGCATATACTACTACCTGCAGGTTCCCCTACGAATCAACATTATCCCAACTTGGAATTATATCGCCGTTCCTTCATTGTCAGTAGGTCTAGAGTCAGGAACTTCATCTTCAACAGCAACACCTTCACCGGAAGAACGGCGGTAGCTCAAATAGGTGGTTCAACAATGGCTTCTGAAGGGCAGTTACCAATGGATAATTAACTGTTCAGTGTCAAGGGTAAAATTATATAAAATTGTAAAAATTGGTTTACCTTGTGGGTTTGGTTGAGAACCAACTGTATGTCAAAGTTTAATTTAGTTCACAGATACAGTACGGTAAACTGGCCCTTCGGCCCACTGAGTCCGCACTGATCTGCGAGCGATCCCTGCACACAAACACAATCCTACACACACTAGGGACAATTTACAATTTTACCATGCCAATTACACAGTAGTAGCTGTGTGGAATATGCTTCCAGTGGAAGTGGTGGAGGCAGGTTCGATTTTACCATTTAAAAATAAATAGGATAGGTATATGGACGGGAAAGGAATGGAGGGTTATGGTCTGAGTGCAGGTAGATGGGACTAGGGGAAAGTAAGTGTTCGGCACGGACTTGAAGGGCCGAGATGGCCTGTTTTCCGTGCTGTAATTGTTATATGGTTATATAATTAAGCTACAAACCTGTGTGAGAGAAAACCGGTGCTCATGGTGTAAACCCTCACAGGTCACTGGGAGAATGTACAAACTCCATACAGACAGCACCCTGTAGTCAGGATCCAACCCGGGCCTCTTGCACTGTAAGGCAGCAACTCTACCCCTAGGCCACCATGCTGCAATTTATACAATGTGGTACCTCTGAGCACTGGTCTATTGGCCATTGCTGGCATACCCCAATTCTTCATGCTTCCCGACAGGTCATGAGATATGAATGACAGAGCTACCACACCTCTAAAACATCTAGGCCAGGAAAATTCCATCTTGGCCACCTCGTGAGCCAGTTTGATCACCTTCCTTCATGGTCCCACTTCCACCTCTCCCACCCACGAATCACCCCAACCACCCAAATCAGAAGCATCACTTTTGCACAACTAAAGCCTTACTTTATTCACTTTCATAAAACAACAAATGGAATCTGATCCAATGCGGAAAGAAAAACTTTCACTTAGTTACAGATGCATCGACACTTCAAAATGGAAACTGCAACAAGTCAACAAGAGACAAAGACTGTAATAAATAAATATTTACAAGGGTGACTGGATTATCATCGCAACAGTTTGAGAGAAAGCATGGGTGGGGTGGAAATAAATCACATGGAAGACACATATTAAACAAACAAATATATGCACTGTACTACACAGTAGTAATACCTGAAAATAAAACATCCAGCTAATACGATGATTGTCAAATTAATATTTGCAACAAGGCTAATTTGCTAATTCAGCAATTATGGTCACTAAATTCATGTCTTCCCAACATTTTATTCTAAATAATCACGTTCACAGCAGAGAAAATGTTGTTTTGGAGCGATAGATTGGAATTGGGGGAAGGGAAGGGTGACGAACCTTAATTGCTTCTGCAAATTACATTTGGCAGCGATGGTGCATCATCTGCCTTGCCCCCCCCCCCCCCCCCCCCCCCTTCTCAGAGAGCGGGCGCACATATCCGAATAGTCTCAGTGCGTTTGTCTGCGTGTCATAGCAGGTTTATCGGTGAACTGGAACAACTGCTGGGGATAAGCAGGCTGGGAGGTTGCATTTTAATACGCGGTGCCACAGTCCGTTGATAAATCACCCCAAGGCATTCCACAAAATGTCTCCTCGCAAACATTTCCCAATCAGCAGTTTCTCCAAGCGTGAATGAAAACAAGACCGGGAAGCAACGCCGGGTGTGCTGCAGCCTCCTTTCCCCACAGCTGCATGCAATGACTGTTTACTTCTACCTCATGGATGCAACCCATACAACTGCGGCTGATAATGTTGCGCCGCACACACAACATGGTGAAAACCGCCACCACCAGCTCTTTTCTGTGCTCACTTAAAGCCGGGCATCACTGCGTCTCCTACTCTCCTATTCCACGGTACAACATTCTGGTGATATCCAAGAGATTGGGCCCCTAATTCTTGAATCTGGGTCCGCATCACTCTGGGTAATACCTGCAGTGCCAGACATATCCCAAAGGTGGCACTGGTGGGTGCGCAGGTAGGTGGGAAGGCGTTCAAGAAGGAACTGCAGATGCTGGAAGATCGAAGGTACACAAAAGTGCTGGAGAAACTCAGCGGGTGCAGCAGCATCTATGGAGCGAAGGAAATAGGCGACGTTTCGGGCCGAAACCCTTCTTCAGACTGATGGGGGGTGGGGGCGAGAAGGAAGGAAAAAGGGAGGAGGAGGAGCCCGAGGGCGGGGGGATGGGAGGAGACAGCACAAGGGTTAAGGAAAGGGAGGAGACAGCAAGGCCTAGCAAAACTGGGAGAATTCAACGTTCATGCCATCCGGACGCAGGCAACCCAGGCGGAATATGAGGTGCTGTTCCTCCAATTTCCGGTGTTGCTCACTGGCAATGGAGGAGACCCAGGACAGAGAGGTCGGATTGGGAATGGGAGGGGGAGTTGAAGTGCTGAGCCACCGGGAGTTCAGGTAGGTTATCGCGGACTGAGCGGAGGTGTTCGGCGAAACGATCGCCCAACCTCCGCTTAGTCTCCCCGATGTAAATCAGCTGACATCTAGAGCAGCGGATGCAGTAGATGAGGTTGGAGGAGATACAGGTGAACCTTTGTCGCACCTGGAACGACTGCTTGGGTCCTTGAATGGAGTCGAGGGGGGAGGTGAAGGGACAGGTGTTGCATTTCTTGCGGTTGCAGCGGAAAGTGCCCGGGGAGGGGGTGGTACGGGAGGGAAGGGAAGAATTGACAAGGGAGTTGCGGAGGGAGCGGTCTTTGCGGAAGGCAGACATAGGGGGAGATGGGAAGATGTGGCGAGTGGTGGGGTCACGTTGGAGGTGGCGGAAATGGCAGAGGATTATTTGTTGTATTTGCCGGCTGGTGGGGTGAAAGGTGAGGACTAGGGGGACTCTGCCCTTGTTGCGAGTGCGGGGATGGGGAGAGAGAGCAGTGTTGCGGGGTATGGATGAGACCCTGGTGCGAGCCTCATCTATGTAGGGAAGGCGATTGGGGAGGAGATGCACCCTTAGCTCCCAGTGCACCACTGCCACCATTAGATGCATGTTGGTATTGCAGACTTTTATTGCAGCCACAAGTACAGGTAACGTTAAACAAGGAACACACAAGCAGACAAATTACAATATTTTTTGGAATAAATACATTTGCAAATATTAGTCACAGATTTAAGGCACTTTTCAGATGAAGGGGTGATCGTGATAACATGACCCTTGATCTCTGAAATGGTTCCAACGAGAGAAAGGATTGCCTATAATGTGTCAAAGTGCTTCACAGCCAAGGAAGTAATTTTTTTGAGTACTTGCTTTGTTTGCACACAGCAAAATCAACAGCTTTATAATAACCAGGGATTCTTCTTTTAATAAGTGTGTGTGAGGGTCTGGAGCAGCTTTCCGAATCAAACAAACTTGACCTTCTTCAAAATATTGACCATGGGATCACTTCCATCATTCTGAGAGAGCAGATAGGGCGTCACATTAATACCTCATCCCAAATAGAGCATCTCCAACAGCACTAGGACAGCACCATGTTGCAGATGGTAGAGCCACTATCTCACCCGTGTAGGATACTGGCCTTCAGTGCTATCAGTGTGGACTTTGCACATTCTCCCTGTGACCATGTAGGTTTCGCCCAGGACCTCTTGTTTTCTCCCACGTCCCAAAGATCGAGGGGGTCGGTGAGTTAATTGCCCATGGTAAATTGCCCTATATGTATGCGAGGGGTAGAATCTAAGGGTAACTGATTGTAATATGGGGAGAATGGGATTGCTGTAGGATCACTGTAAGTAGGTGCTCAAATAATGTCAATGGGTTTCTAAATAGTAATGAACACTAGGCTACCATGTCCCAGACCGTCAGAGTCTGAAGAAGGGTCCCAACTCAAAATATCATCTGGTCATTACCTCCAGATACTGCTTGACCTACTGAGTTTTCCCTGCACTTTGTGTTTTCCCAATTTATGTCAAAGGGTTACTCAGAAGTGTCAATGGGTTCCTAAGTACCGTCAATGCGACCCTAGGAAGTGTCATTGGGTTCCTAGGAATTGTCAATGGGGCTTTGGGTAGTGTCACTGGTTGCTTAAGTAGTGATAGTGAGAGTGGATAAAAGATGACGATCTTCAGAGTTTAGATGACGTCCATTAATGAACTAATGACTACTCTGGCAGTGTACAATTTCACCTGAAGTCTCTGATTAAACTCACTCTTTCATTCACTCCCACAACCCTTGCGGTGAGAGGCCTGCTGCCCATTTACAGATTGACCAGCGCATCCATGAGAAGCCCCTCAGCTTCCTTCCAGAACCCATCCTCAGTTCCTTCTCTCTCTCACTTGTCGGGACAGCTCAGAACTTTGTGCTGTGGCTGAAGTTTTCGGACATCATTATGTTCTTGTAGAAGTTGTCTGAGTGGGTTGGGTAGTAGGATGAGACCTTGTCCAAGCCATTGTGGATGGGAACAATGGGATCCTGGCGGGCGTCCAAGTGGCCAAATTTCGATGACCTCACAGCTGCAAACAGGCCATCTAGCATGGGAAAGAAACAGAGGCAGTATGTATCAGACTGATAATGGTCAAGATTTATAGAGAGACCGAGTCTTGGCGTCATACAGCTCTGAAATACTCCCTTCAACCTAACATCCATGCTGACCAAGCTAATTCGTCCATGCTCACTCTAAGCTAATTTCATTTGCCTGCATTTCATCCATATCTCCCTAAACCTTTTGTAGGAAGGAACTGCAGATGCTGGTTTAAGCCAAAGATAGACACAAAAAGCTGGAGTAACTCATAGAAACATAGAAAATAGGTGCAGGAGGAGGCCATTCAGCCCTTCAAGCCAGCACCGCCATTCATTGTGATCATGGCTGATCGCCCCTATCAATAACCCTTGACTCCACTAGCCCCTAGAGCTCTATTTAACTCTCTCTTAAATCCATCCAGTGACTTGGCCTCCACTGCCCTCTGTGGCAGGGAATTCCATAAATTCACAACTCTCTGGGTGAAAAAGTTTTTTCTCCCCTCAGTCTTAAATGACCTCCCCTTTATTCTAAGACTGTGGCCCCTGGTTCTGGACTCGCCCAACATTGGGAACATTTTTCCTGCATCTAGCTTGTCCAGTCCTTTTATAATTTTATATGTTTCTATAAGATCCCCCCCTCATCCTAAACTCAGCAAGTCAGGCAGCATCTCTGGAGATCAAAGATAATGACAAAATGATGGAGTAACTCAGCGGGACAGGCAGCATCTCCGGATAGAAGGAATGGGTGATGTTTCAGGTCGAGACCCTTCTTTAGGTCTGAAGAAGGGTCTCGACCTGAAACTTCACCCATTCCTTCTATCCAAAAATGCTGCCTGTCCCACTGAGTTACTTCAGCATTTTGTGTCTATCTTCGGTGTAAACCAGCATCTGCAGCTCCTTCCTACACATCTCTCGAGATCAGTCTGAAGAAGAGTCTTGACCCAAAATGTCATCTATTCCTTTTCTCCAGAGATGATGCCTGACTGGCAGAGTTATCCCAGCTTTTTGAGTGTCTACCTCCCTAAACCTCTCTTGTCAATGTAACTATCCAAACACCTTTTTAATTTTGTTACTGTACCTGCTTCAACTATTTCCTCCGGTTGCTCGTATACCCACCAGCCTATGTGTGAAAAAGTTGCATCTCAGGTTCCTATTAAATCTTTTCCCTCTCATCTTAAACCCATGCCTTCTAGTTCTTGATTCTCCAAGCCTGGGAACAAGACGGTGTACATTTATCTTATCTATGCCCGTCATGCTTTTATACACTCTATAAGATAATCCTCGGTCTCCTGCACTCCAAGGAATAAAATCCTAGCCTGCCAAATCTCTCCCTACAGCTCAGGCCCTCAAATCCTGATAACATCTTCATGACTTTTCCTCAGCAATCTTTCCAATTTAAAGGGCGTCTTACTGTAAGGTGACCAAAACCAAACACAATACTGTTGGGTAAGTCCGCTCAGACATGTGCAAGTCATTTAAAGACCAGTTGATCAGAGATCAGGGCCAGCATGTTCCAGTAAAGACAAGGGATATGGTTAGCAAGGTAAGGGTACTTTGAATGACCAGAGACGTTCTTAAGTCGTGAAAAAGAAAAAACATTTGTTTGTTTTGAGGAAGATGAAATCAGTCAGGGCCTTTGAGGAATATAAACCGTGAAGGAAAGAACTCAAGCAGACAATTAGAGGGGCCCAAATGAGCCAGAAAAATGTAATTGGCAAGTCAGGTTACAGAAAATCCTAAAGTTTTCACATGTACAAAATTAGAGGGCAACTGGAGAAAAGTGTAACACCACTCAAGTTTACAGGAGGTAATTTTTGCTTGAAGTCAGAGGATGTCGGCAAGTTACTAAATGAGTACTTTGCATCTGTATTCACCTAGTAAAAGGGACATGAAGAACAGTGAGATCAGTTTGGGATATACTAATATGCTAATGCAGTTTGCGATCAAGAAGGAAGTGGAGTTGGGTCTCCTGAAAATAATTAAGGTTGATAAATCCCCAGCATCTGATCTACCCCAGATTACTGGGAGAGCCCAGAGAGGAGATTGCAGGGGCCTTGGCGATGATCTTTGTATCTTCTTTAGCCCCAGGTGAGGTCCTAGAGGGCTGGAGAGTAGCCAATGCTGTTCTTTTATTTGAGAAGTAGAAATAAACCAAGAAATTACAGGCCAGTGAACCTCGTGCCATTGTTAGAGAAGCTGTTGGAGAGGATTTAGTCACATTTGGAAGAGAATTGGACAATTAGGGACAGTCAGTCATGTCTTACTAACTCAATTGAGATTTTTGAGGAAGTAACAATGAGGGTAGGGCGGTGTATATTATCGACATGGATATTAGTAAGACATTTGATAATGTCCCTCATGATACAGAAGATGAAGATGCACGGGATCCAAAGTGACTTGATTTAGAACTGGCTTACTCGTAAAAGACAGAATGTACTGATGGAAGGGTGTTATTCTGGCTGGAGATCAGACACCAAGATTGAGGGAGGTGCAGGTAATGAGGAAGGTTCTCATAGTATACGGCAGTATTATCTGCAGAAATGGGTGGAGAAATCACAGATGGAGTTTAATCTGAGAAAGTGACTAAACTCCATCTGTGTGGTGCTCATTTTAGGTGCTGCACTTTGAGAGATCAAATGCAAGGGGAAGGTTTACAGTTAATGCAATACCCTTAACAGCATTGATGTGCAGTGCGATTTTTGGGGTCCAAGTCCATTAGTCCCTAAAAGTAACGACAAGTTGATAAAGTGGTAAATAAGGCATATCATATGCTGTCTATCATTCAAGGTATTAAGTATGTCAGGAACACTCACTCGACACTCTGATTGTTTCTGAGCACCTTTGAGACTCTTTACCATCTTAACTTTCCAGTATGGAAGCAAAGGGTTTTTTTATTCTAACCCCCTACATTTTACTTCCAAGATTTAAAAAACACATTTTACCTCAGCATTACAAAAGCAATCACATGTTGGAACTACAATGTTCTCCACTTTATTCCCCCTGTAGACCCAAATTAGCCTTTTACAATGCATTTTGGTACTGGTTTGTTCGTGTTATGTGTAACAAGATACAGTCAAAAGCATTCTTTTGTCTGCTGCCTCCGAGTCATCCACTTGTTGGACAACTGGGTCAACTGGGTGGAGACAGGCTAGGGGGGGGGGGGGGGGGGGGGGGGGGGGGGGGTTGGTGGGTGTGGGCGGGGGGTGATAGGCATGAATCGCAAGTTACGGGTGCTAGAGGAAAGTAATGGTTATGATGGTCACTTTCCTAAGTAAGGAAAGTGATCATCAGAACCATTCAAGGAAGAGGTGAAGGGGAGGTAGAACAAGGCGAAGGAGGGGATCCAGTGGGTGAAGTGTGTGGGTATTGGGTCAATGGAGGCAGGAGGGGAAGCAGTTTGAAAGGAGAGTGGAAAAAGGGGCCTAGGTGAGCTAAAAGAGAAAGTGAAAAACAGGGTTCTGGGGAGTTTTAAGGAGAAAGAGTTTAAAGGGAGCATAGGAACCAAGTCCCAGGTGAGTTTAAAGGCAAAGTGGGAAGAGTTTAAAGGGAGTATGGAAACTAGAGCCATGGTGAATCTGAAGAGAGTGTGGAGAAACAGGGCTTGGTTGAATTATAAAGGAGCACAGGGAACAACGGCTGCTGAACCAGATACTGAACCATCAGCATTCCTGAACAATCTGATTTCTGAAATCTTTACTGCACCAGCAAAAAATAATAGATCCAGGATCAGGTTCCATGAGCCACGTCCAGTGTTCAGAAACAGCACGGCTTACACTTTCCATGCTCCCGCCCGATTCCCATGTGCCCTAATTTCCTTCTCCAAAGATCCAGTGATATCATCAGTGATCCAGCATTAACAGGCCAGAGAGTGGAGAATTGTTAACCCTTTTCGGTAAAGAAATTTCTCCTCAGCCCAGTTCAAAGTTGCCGATTCTATATCCAGATATTATTCCATTGAGTTCCGAATTCTCTGGCTGGGGAACCGGTCTCCACTCAGTCAGTCCAACCCAGAATCTTATCAGTTTCGAACAGGGATCTATGGAACTGAATATAGGAAGCTTGATGTTACAGGTCATTTTTGGCTGCAAACGCCCCAGGTATGAACACAATGTACCCACGAATCAGCACTTGGGAGACCAGCGAGGATGGATATACCAGCTGCTGGGGGGATGCCAGCATCATCTGACGAATGGAACTAGATCATTCCCTCATGCATATTCTCCCCACATGAGCCACAAAAATCCGGAGCTGGGTTGAGCTGAGCAGAGCTGGGAGCGCTGAGCAGACGTGCTCGTTGAGTTGGATGAGGCCGGCTGGCGGCCGTTCTTCCCGCCTCTGCTCGCTCTCCCGTCACCGCTGTTTTTGAGGTCCTCCCCCACACATTGTCGTAAACAGTCTGGAGAAGGGTTTCGACCCGAAACTTTGCCTATTTCCTTCGCTCCATAGATGCTGCCTCACCCGCTGAGTTTCTCCAGCATTTTTGTCTACCGTCGTAAACTAAGGACTGTCTGGAATAGACTTTTGGATAAGGAAATCAAGTGATATGAGAAAGGAAAATGGACAAGCTAGTGTTTCAATGCTAACGTACCTCATGGGTGCTATATCTGGTACTATTTACTGTTATACAGACAAAAAGTTCCACCCTCTAGGTTGTATTCCCTAGAGCGGAGAAGAATGAGAGGGCATCAACAAAGTTCTGACAGGATTTAGTCAGAGGGTGGTGAATCTGTGGAATTCTTTGCCACATAAGGCTGTCAAGGCCGTCAGTGGATATTTTTAAGGCAGAGATAGATAGATTTTTGATTAATACAGGTGTCAGAGATTATGGGGTGGAATGGGGTTTGGAGGGACAGATAGATTAGCCATGATTGAATGGCGCAGTAGACTTGATGGGCCGAATGGCCCAATTCTACTCCTATCCCTCTGACCTTATGAACACGAGGAGCATCGTTCCCCTGGATAGGGGAGCTAGAATGAGAGGTCACAGTTTCAGACAAAAGCGTAAGACATTTTGGAGAGTGATGAAGTGAAATATCTTTGGAATTCTCTGCTATAGCAAATTCTGGTGGGGGCTTAGTCCTTGTATGTATTAATACAAATAGAAGGATTTCCAGAACACTCGGGACATTAAGGGCATGGGAAAATTGCAGGAATGTGGCATTGGGAAAGATAACTAGCCATAAATGTACCAAAGATACTGGAAATATACCAGCAAGACTATCTGTGCAAATCCTCCAAATCCGCTGGAAGGATAAGCAAATCATTATCTGTGTGCTCTCCCAGAGAACTGCTCCTAGTTAGAAACATGTGAACTGCAGATGCTAGTTTACAAAGAAGGACACAAAATGCTGGAGTAACTCAGTGGGTTAAGCAGCATCTCTGGAGAACATGGACAGGTGACGTTTAGGTCGGGACCCTTCTTCCTACTGATTGTAGGGGGAGAGGAGGGTTAAGTCTGAAGGAGGGTCCCAACCTGAAACATCGCCTATTCGTGTTCTCTAGAGATGCTGCCTGATTCACTGAGTTACTCTACCACTTTGTGTCTTAGTTATATGCAGTCAGGTACATTGGACAGGCATTGTTGTGGACAGACCCAACACAATGCTCCCAAATCACACACTATTCCAAACTCTGCCATTGGTTTTCAGTTGAACAGAGAAAAAGATTCAAGAGAGCATTCAAAGCTTCCTTGAAGTAATTCTAACTGACCTCTGTGAATCTCTGGCCCATAACCGCACAAAGTGGAGAAGCACTGGGGAAGGCGAGACCTTCAAGTCCATATGCTCTCTGATGGCACATACTGTAGAAGCAACAGAAGGAGAGCAAAATCCCTCCCTCCACAATTACCCACCTGCCTCATTCCGTCAGTCACCACCTGTGCCGTTCTAATCTCTCAGAACTGAAATATTATCTCTGCTTTTTTTCCCCCAAAAACGCTGAGTTTTTCCACCAGTTTTATTCCATCCATGGAGGATTCAGCGGTTCCCACATTGCCCTCATCCGACTCCTCAGAATTCAATAGACTAGAGTGGGTCAAGAACCATACAACATGCAAACATCCCCTTCGGCCCAACTAGTCTATGCTGTCCGGAAGTGGCGGCGCTGGGAACGGCTGCGGCTCGCCTGCAGTCCATTTGTCTTTACTTTTTTTTGTTGTTTTTTTCGTTTTGTCTAGTTGTGTTTTTGGTTTATAGGTTGTGTTTATGTGGGGTGGGGGTGGGGGGTGGGGGGTTGAAACGTGGTTTGCTGTCTCTCCCTTGGGGGGAATACGACTTTTTCGTCGTATCCCCCCTCTCTGCCTCCGTCTGCGCTGAGGCCTAATGGCGGAGCTGGCGACCTCGGGACTCCGGAGGCAGCCTGTCAGGACTCGCCCTGGGCTCGCTCCTGTGAGGGCGGCCCAGCTCGGGGCTGGAACTGCGCTCCCGTGAGGACGGCCTGGCGAGGGGCCGAGACTCTCCCGTGAGGGGCTGTGGCACTCCCGTCGGAGTGGCCCAGCCCGAGGGTGGAACGGCACTCCCGTCGGAGTGGCCCAGCCTGAGGGTGGAACGGCGCTCCCATCGGAGTGGCCCAGCCCGAGGGAGGAACGGCACTCCCGTCGGAGTGGCCCAGCCCGAGGGAGGAACGGCACTCCCGTCGGAGTGGCCCAGCCCGAGGGAGGAACGGCACTCCCGTCGGAGTGGCCCAGCCCGAGGGAGGAACGGCACTCCCGTCGGAGTGGCCCAGCCCGAGGGTGGAACGGCGCTCCCGTCGGAGTGGCCCAGCCCGAGGGAGGAACGGCACTCCCGTCGGAGTGGCCCAGCCCGAGGGAGGAACGGCACTCACGTGAGGCCGATCCGGCTCGGGGCTGGAATGGTGCTCTGGTGGCTGGGACGGCGTTCTGGCGGCGGTGACCTGGGTCCGGGGTTGAGCCGCGGGCCAGCGGCTGCGTCCGTTGGACTGGAGGGCGGCAGCTTCGACCACCCCGGGCCGCGGTGTTTGAGCCGGCCCGTTGCGGGGTTCGGTGAGCCGCGGGACTGTTTGTACCATCGCCCGGTGGGGAATCGCTTCAGCGCAGAGGGAGAAGAGGAGGGAAGAGACTGCAGCCCTATGATTTTTGCCTCCACCACAGTGAGGTGCTTGGAGGACTCACTGTGGTGGATGTTAATTTGTGTTTATTGTTGTTATTATTGTATGATGTATGTATGACTGCAGGCACGAAATTTTGTTCAGACCGTAAGGTCTGAATGACAATAAAGGCATTCAATTCAATTCAATTCAAGATGCTCCTGCTAAGCTAGTCCCATTTGCCACATTTGGCCCATATCCCAATAAACCTTTCCTATCTACAGTATGTACCAATTCATGTGTCTTTTAAATGTTATGATAGTACCTGCCTCAACTGCCTCTTCTGGTATCTTGTTCCATATACCCACCACACTCCGAATGAAAAAGTTGCCTCTCAGGTTCCTACTAAACTTGCCTCTCTCACCTTAAGCCTATGGCTTATGGTTTTTGATACCTCTACCTTGGGTAAAAGACTGTGCACACAGCAGATTTGTTCTCCTCCTGATTTTATATACCTCTATACGATCACCCCTCAGCCTCCTGGAATGCTCCAGGGAATGCTCCAAGGAATAACTTCTTCCTATAGCTCAGGTCCTAGGAACATCCTTATAAATCTTCTCCACAATCTTTCCAGCTCAATTATCCTTCCTAGAGCAGGATGACCAAAAACTGATTACAGTACTCCAAATTCGACCTCACCAACATCGTACAGCTATAACATAATGTTCCAATTTATAAAGTCTGACTGATGAAGACTAATACACCCAAAGCTTTCTTGACCACCCTATCTACCTGTGACACCACCTTCAAGAAACTATGTACTCACACTCCTAGATCCCTCTGCTCTACAATACTCCCCTGGGCCTTATTATTCACTGTGAAGGTCTTGCCCTGGATTGACTTCCCCGAAATGCAATAGCTTGCACTTATTAGCATTAAATTCAATTAGCCATTTTTCTGCCCACTTGCCCAGCGGATCGAGATTCTGTTGCAATGTTTGATAACCATCTTTACTGTCTACAATACTGGATAGTAGAAGCAAGTTATTGCATGCCATTAGAAGCACGTTATTCTCGTCGCCATACTATGGGAGGGGTGTGGAGGCTTTGGAGAAAGTGCAGAAGAGGTTCACTAGGATATTACCTGAATTGGAATGTATTTAAATATCAGAAGTTGGACAACCATGTTTTCTCTGAAGCACTGGAGATTGAGGGGAGTCTTGGCAGAAGTATACAATCCCAAAATTATGGGAGGCTTAGATCGTGTAGATAGAGTCTTTTACTCAGGGTGGAAATATCAAATTCTAGAGGGTTTGAGAAAGGGTCTCGACCCGAAACGTCAACTATTCCCTTTCTCCAGAGATGCTGCCTAACCCTCTGAGTCACTCCAGCATTTTGTGTCTAAACTCTAGAGGGCATAGCTTTAATGTGTGAGAGGGGAGAGTTTAAATGAGGTGCAAGGCAAGTGTTTCACACAGAGTGGTAGGGATCTGGAACACGCAGGTGTGGTGGTGGAAGCAGATACAATTGAGACATATAAGAGGCATTTAGATTGGGCAAGGGTGAGGGACAATGACCTTAGAATTACGGCATTATATATAAGGATATTTTCTATGATTGAAGTTTTATATTGTCTTGATGCTCACTGAAGAAGCACAAACCTCTTTGCAAATCAACCTGCACAACCCTAAACCTATCGTGGAACACGGTCCACCTCTTGCACTATCATGGACTTGTTTCTTTTTCCAAATTTTCTTTTTGTCTGTTTTTTGTGCATGGTCTTTTCCTTTAAAAACATTTCAGTGAAATTTATGTATCATTTATATTCTTGTTTGTTTGTCAGAGTCAATGTGCTGTGATGCTGCTGCGAGCAAGATTTTCATTGTACCTGTAGCTCACCGTACTTGTGCATATGACAATAAGCTCAACTTAACATGACTTGAAATCAGGGGATGACAACCTTTGTGTCCCTGGTTAAAATCAAATCAAACGTAAGGCCGCGGTTCATGCAGTGGCCAACAACACTGGCAAGTTAGGCCTTGAATGGACAAACCCAGTGAAGGTCCAAGAGAAATGGACAGGGAAGGGTCACAAATGGAGAAAAGGGACCCATGTTGTGAGAAGGCCTGAGGCATAGCACGGTACCTGATCCCCTCAACTCTCGCTCAACAATCCATCTCAAACATGCACACTGACTAAACAATGGTATTCTTAGCACAAAATGGTGTGGAGTGGGAGTTAGAAGTGTAACATCTCCGCACCTTCACTTAATGTCAAAAAGAAAATGGCCTCCCAGTACGGGTGAACCTGGTCATGCAAGAGTGCCAACCCTTGGCCAGTGGTGTAAAGGAAAGTAAAGGGAATGCCTTGCAATCACATCACATCACAATACAGCATATGCGCGCTGCCTACACCCATGGCACAGGGGACTGGAGTCCCTTCAACGCATGGTTGCTGCAACTGCTGGCCAAACAGTGGTGGGTTATCCAGCATGCTTTACCTTTTAAGGGGAACTCATCTCTGCGCAGGGACAAGCTCTCAGAAGACATCATCCTGTTCCAAAAACACATCAACATTTGTTATTCAGAACGATGTGACAGTACATACAGCACCCGTGTCCTTTAAAGAAAGACATGCATGTATATAGCATCCTACACCCCACAAACATCTTTGCAGATTAATGGAGGTGCCTTATCTGTTATATTGCAGGAAGCAGCACCCTCTTCATGCACAGCAAGCTCCCACGAGCCGCAAGTAATAATGTCCGAATAATCCAGAATCATAGAGAGAAGTAGAAAAAGGCCTTTCTGCCCTCTGAATTCCAGCTGACTGTCATTTTTGTTCTAATCTTACGCTCATCCATTTTATTCTCCATTAAATCTTGCCATATTGTACTTTATGTCCTGTTGTGTGGGAGGAAACCAACACACCCAAAGGGAAAACTCACATGGTCACAGGGAGAACTCTGCCAGAGGTCAGGATCAAACCCGGGTCATTAGAGCTGTGAGGCGGCAACTCTACCAACTGCACCACAATGCCACCATTATTCGGAATGGTCTGCTGAAAATATCCAGTCTTTACTTTATTTTTGGTTATTATCAAAATTATTATTAAAAAGGTATTGAGTAGTGACTTGCATATATTGATCAACTGCAAGTATAGGATTGTACTTGTTCTCAATCGGCAGAAAGTGATGAATATCACCCGGGGTTCATTACGGGTATTGACCTCCGTACCATTGAAATGATCTACAGGAGGTACTGCCTCAAGATGGCTTATGATATCATCAAAGATCTATACCGCCCTGGCCATACTCTTATTTCACTGCTTTCATTGGAAAGAAAGTACAGGGGCCTGAGAACCATTGCTTCCATGTTCAAGAACAGTTTCTCCCGAGCAACCATCAGGTTCTTAGAACAATCTCACTCTTACTTATTTTCACTGCAACTTACTCATCACACAGGCTCATTAACATCCCACAATTTCTCCTCATCTCAAGCTTCAAATGGCCAAGCTCTTATCCTCAGCTTGGTCCTCTGAATTCCAGACTATCCAACCTGGTGAAACAACCTCTCGATTTCATTACTGTCCAACCCACTAAATTTGCAGCCATGTGCAAATACACTTCAGCAAAGTTGGTTAAGCTGTGCTGCCTTTGTTGGATTGAATGGCCACCTCACCGTGTTGAGATGCCTTCGAAGAGAAGCAAATGAAGCCATTCCCTATGAAGCTTTGGTCAAGTCAGGTCATCGGGCACAGAGGAAAGAATCACAACATGTTGGTTTTGGTGACCAGTAGTCCAAAATTGGGTTCTTATCTTCTGTTGCATGTAATCACGAGAAATCGGAGTGGAAATGTGCCAATGGAACCCCACTTTAAGAAGCAGGCTACAGCACACAAATACTGCTGTGCAATTAACATATACAGTCCTAACACTAACCCCAATCACAAATATATCGTTGCATTTCAAAATCGCTGCACATTGGCACAAATAAAATCAGAAAACTTTGGGATAACTGGATCTGCATTTAATATCCACCCCTAATTCCCCTGGAAGTAGTTTAGGGATCGAAGAGCAAACTCCATCTGGAATAATGAACCATATATTTATGGTATATTTCCTCCTCTACCTTTTGCCCCCTCCTCTCCAACTTTATCTGCGTTCACACTGCCTTGGAAAAGCAGCCAACATAATCAAGGACCATTTTCAATCTGGTCAATCCCTCTTCTCACCACTCGTCAGGCCGAAGATGTATAAGCTTGAAAACATGTATTGCCAGATCAGGAACAGTTTCTTCTCTACTGTTATCAGACTACTGAAAGATCCTCCATTAAGCTAGGAAGCAGTCCCGATTTCTCAACCCATCTCATTGTGGACTTTGCATTTTTTGGTATCTGCACTTTCTCTGTAATTGGAACATCATAACCTGTAACACTATATTCTGCACTTGATTGTTTTTCTCTTTGCACTACCTATAGTACATAAGTATGGCTTCCTTATACTCATGTACAATTTGATCGGACTGGATAGCATGCAAACTATGTTTTTAGCAGTATTTTGGTACAATAATAAACCAATATCCATACCAATAATGTTGAAGGAGTATCACCTTTGAAAAGTTCTAAACCGTATCAGCATGACTTCCTACCAGGAATATAATGCCAGTGAAGTTTATTGGACTTCTTCATGGAAGCATCAGCCGGAGTATAGAGAGGTGAATGAGTTTGACAAGATTCTAAATAAAAGATGACCTCATGATAAGAGCCCCTGATTTTGGGAGTAATATATTAGAATGGATAGAGGCTCAGCTATCTCGCAGGAATAACAAGTGATACCAGTGTGTGGAGTTTGCACTTTTCTCTGTGTCCACATGGGTTTTCTCCGGGTGCTTTGGTTTCCTCCCACATCCCAGAGATATGGATGATGCCTGGTTTATGGACTGTTCTAAATTACCCCTTTTCCAGGTGGGACCAACGATCCCCGCATAGGAGTCACAGTTTAAGAATAAGGGGTAGGCCATTTAGGACTGAGATGAGGAAAAACTTCTTCAGCCAGAGAGTTGTGGATCTATGGAAATCTCTGCCACAGAAGGCAGTGGAGGTCAATTCACTGAATGTATTCAAGAGAGAGTTCGATATAGCACTTAGGGCTAACGGAATCAAGGGATATGGGGAGAAAGCAGGAACAGGGTATTGATTCTGGATAGCCGAATGGCCTACTCCTGCACCTATTTTCTATGTTTCTATATTTAACACTAACCTACACACACTAGGGGCAATTTTACATTGATACCAAGCCAATTAACCTACAAACCTGGACGTCTTTGGAGTCTGAGAGGAAATCGGAGATCCTGGTGAAAACCTACCTAGGTCACAGGGAGAACATACAAGCTCTGTACAGACAAGCAGCCATAGTCAGGCCCAAACCCGGGTCTCTGGCGCTGTAAGGCAACAACTCTACCGCTGTGCCACCTTGCTGCCATTGGGATAAGGAGTAGTCTAAAGATTAGTTTGGGATAAGGATTAGTCAATAAAGTCCAGGATTAAACAAAGAGACAAGGAGTTCCTGAGCCTCACCCTTAGTGCTGCTTTTGAAGAGGCTGGAACCAGACTTGAACTTGCTGGTCCAGCTGGTGGAGTTGGAACCGATGGAGCTGGAGGAAAGGGACTTGCCCAGGTTTTCGGAACTGACTTTCTTTGTGGTGTTTGTGATCGTTCGGCTCCAGTCTGGAAGAAAAAGAGATCATAAAGAAAGACCGTTAAAAGAAGAACAACATAATACCACGTGTCCTTAATTAAATCAGGGCAGCCATATTATTTCCAACATTTCTTCATCACATTGGATGGCGTCAGCAATCATCTATGCTGGCATATGGAGGAATACCGTTCATTTCCCCCAGTTGCTTTCATGCAGGTTATTCTCTCTCATCCTTCCCATCATCTCCTGTCTCTCTCCTCCCTTCCCCACCACCATACCCACCCCCACCCTACTCCGATTCTCTAATCATTCAGAGTCACCAATTAAACCACCAGCAGATATTTGACGTGATAGAAACAGGAGCACCCAAGTGAAACCCACATTGTCACGGGGAGAACGTGCAAACTGCACGCAGCACCGGAGTTCAGGATCGCACCCTGGTCACTGGAGCAGTGAGACAGTGGCTCTCCCTGCTGCACCACCACGCCTCCCATAAACAGAGCAAAATAACCAGGAGAAGCAGCCAGACCCTCTCATTCCAAGGCTCAGGGCACCAAGACCACCAGTTCCCTGACTGAGCCAAGCAAGACAGTCTCAGGGCAAGATTGGAAGCAATACCATTCCAGACCTGTGATGTTTAAGACAGTGACAAATATTGTCATAGTTATAGAATTGTACAGCGCAGAAACAAGCCCCTCACTCCAACCCAGCAATGCCAACCTGGGCTGGTCTTGACTGCCCATATTTGACCATATCCCTCTAAACTTTTCCTTTCTATGAACCAGTCCAAATATCTTTTAAACTTTGTCATGCCGACCAAGTTATCTACTGGAGCTTGTCCCATTTTTCTTCATTTGGCTCCTATCCCTCCAAACCATTCCAATGTTGTGTCCATCTTAGGCAAAATGGCTCTTTTTGGAACATACCTGAATTTTCTGATAGTCTGAATCTGCCACAGCAGAGGTATCGTCTCCATTGTTTCTGTACATTTTCCTTCAGAGCGCAGTGGAAGACAAATATGAAGAAGCCTGTGTTCAATAAAATGAGAATCTAGGTTATACCGACATGCAACAAGCATGAATCACAGTGAGCATCTCAGAGCCCTGGAGATAAAGTCCATGTAGGATTCCAATACCAAATGTGGTTCATTAGATAAGCCCATGTAGAGATTGGAGAAACTTAGATTTTTAAATCCATAATCCTGGCACGGACCTGAAGGGCCTGTTTCCCTGCTGTAATTGTTATATGGTTATATCGTTATCCCCTCGTAATTCATGATCCCTTCTTAATTACAGGATTCATAAATTGATGCTGAGGTAATAAAGAGCAGCCCACGACATTAAATGTGCAGTAGAGACAAGGAGTTAAATGGCCTAAACCTGCTTCATGATCTTATGTTTTAATACCCCTCATTGTCTCCCGATAATAAATTATTTTACACCTTAGGAAGTAGAGGTCAAGCCTGCTCCATCATTCAACAAAATCATGGCTAATGTGACATCTATTACCTCAGTTCTCCTTTCTTTTAATCACCTCCAATTCCTTTATTCCATTAATATTTAATAATCTATTGATAATTTTCTTTACTATATTCAACAATTGAGCCTTCACAACAGTCTTGGGTTGACAATTCAAAAGCAGCGCTCCCTTTTTCTAATCTCTATCCTTATTTTGAGATTGTGATCCCTGGTTCAAAGCACATCAGCCTGGAGAAATATCATCCCTTCATCCAGCCTGTTGGGTCCATAAGAATTTTGTAAAATATCTTACCTTGCCTTCTAAACTCAATATAGTGTCGGCACAGTCTGCTTAATCGCTCAAGATAGACACAAAATGCTGGAGTAAATTAGCGGGACAGAATGAGTCTCAGTCTGAAGAAGGGTCTCGACCCAAAGCATCACCAATTCCTTCTCTCCAAAGATGCTGCCTGTCCCGCTGTGTTACTCCAGCATTTTGTGACTATCTGCGGTATAAACCAGCATTTGCAGTTCCTTTCTACTGCATAATCACTCCACAGGTTGCAGGGAGACCAGATAAAATTATGTGAGGCATAGATAATATTCTGACTCTTTTTACCGAGGGATAGAAACATAGACATAGAAGCATAGAAAATAGGTGCAGGAGGCCATTCGGCCCTTCGAGCCAGCACCGCCATTCATTGTGATCATGACTGATCGTCCCCTATCAATAACCCATGCCTGCCTTCTTCCCATATCCCTTGACTCCAGTAGCCCCTAGAGCTCTATCTAACTCTCTCTTAAATCCATCCAGTGACTTGGCCTCCACTGCCCTCTGTGGCAGGGAGTTCCATAAATTCACAACTCTCTGGGTGAAAAAGTTATTTCTCACCTCAGTCTTAAATGACCTCCCCTTTATTCTAAGACTGTGGCCCCTGGTTCTGGACTCGCCCAACATTGGGAACATTTATCCTGCATCTAGCTTGTCCAGTCCTTTTATAATTTTATATGTTTCTATAAGATTGCCTCTCATCCTTCAAAACTTCAGTGAACACAAGCCTAGTCTTTTCAATCTTTCCTCATATGACAGTCCCACCATCCCAGGGATCAATCTCGTGAACCTACGCTGCACTGCCTCAATCACAAGGATGTCTTTCCTCAAATTAGGAGACCAAAACTGTACACAATACTCCAGATGTGGTCTCACCAAGAGCCTAATACAACTGCAGAAGATCCTCTTTACTCCTATACTGAAATCCTCTTGTTATGAAGGCCAACATTCCATTAATAATAATAATAATACATTTTATTTATGGGCGCCTTTCAAGAGTCTCAAGGACACCTTACAAAAATTTGGCAGGTAGAGGAAAAACATGTGAGGGGAATGAAATAAATAGTAGAGACATGACTAGTACACAAAGTAAAGACAGAATTCAATTCAAAACACAATATGAGGCAATTAATGCACGGATGAAAAGGGAGGGGGACGTGGGGCTAAGGATAGGCAGAGGTGAAGAGATGGGTCTTGAGGCGGGACTGGAAGATGGTGAGGGACACGGAATTGCGGATCAGTTGGGGGAGGGAGTTCCAGAGCCTGGGAGCTGCCCTGGAGAAGGCTCTGTCCCCAAAACTGCGGAGGTTGGACTTGTGGATGGAGAGGAGACCGGCTGATGTGGATCTGAGGGACCGTGAGGGTTGGTAGGCGGAGAGGAGGTCAGTGAGATATGGGGGGGCCAAATGGTGGAGGGCTTTGTAGGTGAGGATAAGGATTTTGTAGGTGATCCGGTGGGAGATGGGAAGCCAGTGAAGTTGTTTGAGGACTGGAGTGATGTGATGCCAGGATTTGGTGTGGGTGATGAGTCGGGCGGCTGCGTTCTGGACCAGTTGGAGTCGGTTGATGTAGGTGGAGCTGATGCCAAGGAGAAGTGAGTTGCAATAGTCCAGTCGGGAGGAGATGAAGGCATGGATGAGTCTTTCAGCAGCGGGAGGTGTGAGACAGGGTCTGAGTTTGGCGATGTTGCGGAGATGAAAGAAGGAGGTTTTAATGACATGGCGGATGTGAGGCTCAAGGGAGAGGGTGGAATCAAAGATCACGCCAAGGTTGCGGGCCTGGGGAGATGGGGAGACAGTGGTGCCGTCGATGGTGAGAGTGGGGTTATTGATTTTGCTGAGTGTGGCTTTGGAGCCTATGAGGAGGAATCCATTAGCTTTCTTCACTGCCTGCTGTACCTGTAAGCCAAATTTCACTGACGTACAAGGACGCCCAGGTCTCGCTGCACGTCCCCCTTACCTAACCTAACCCCATTAAGATAATAATCTGCCCCCTTGTTTTTGCCGCCAAAGTGGATAACCTTACATTGATCTATATTATACTGCATCTGCCACGCATCTGCCCACTCACTCAACCTGTCCAGGTCACCCTGCAACCTCCTAACATCCTCTTCACAGTTCACACTGCCACCCAGCTTTATGTCATCTGCAAACTTGCTAGTGTTGCTCCTAATTCCCTCTTCAAAATCATTAATATATATGGTAAACGGTTGCGGTCCCAACACCGAGCCTTGCGGCACTCCACTCGCCATTCTGAAAAGGACCCGTTCACTCCTACTCTTTGCTTCTGGTCTGCCAACCAATTTTCTATCCATGTCAACACCCTACCCCCAATACCATGTGCTCTAATTTTAGTCACCAGTCTCCCGTGCCGGACCTTATCAAAGGCTTTCTGAAAGTCTAGATACACTACATCCACTGGCACCCCTTCATCCATTTACTTGTCACATCCTCAAAAAATTCCCGAAGATTAGTCAAGCATGATTTCCTTTTCATAAATCCATGCTGACTTGGACTAATCCTTTTACTGCTATCCAAATGCCCCTTTATCACCTCTTTAATAATTGACTCCAGCATCTTTCCCACCACCGAAGTCAGGCTAACTGGTCTGTAATTCCCCGTTTTCTCTCTCGCTCCTTTCTTGAAAAGTGGGATAAAAGCTATCCTCCAATCCACAGGAACTGATCCTGAATCTATTGAACATTGGAAAATGATCACCAATGCATCCACTATTTCTAGAGCCACCTCCCTGAGGACCCTGGGATGCAGACCATCAGGCCCAGGGGATTTATCATCCTTCAGTCCCATTAGCCTACCCAATACTATTTCTCGCCTAATGAAAATTTCTTTCAGTTCCTCTACCCACTTAGATCCTCTGTCCTCCAGTACATCTGGGAGATTCTTTGTGTCTACCTTAGTGAAGACAGATCCGAAGTACCTATTCAACTCTTCTGCCATTTCCTTGTTGCCCATAATAATTTCACCCGTGTCTGCCTTCAAGGGACCCACTTTGACTTTGCTACTCTTTTTCCCTTAACATATCTAAATAAGCTTTTACTGTCCTTCTTTATATTCCTGGCCAGCTTCCCTTCGTACTTCATCTTTTCAGCCCGTATTGCCCGTTTTGTTTCCTTGTGTTGTCCTATGAAAGTTTCCCAATCCTCTGGCTTCTGGCACCTCTTTTCTTTTAGTTTTATTCTATCCCTAACTGCTCTTGTCAGCCACGGCTGCCTCCTACTCCCCTTAGAATCTTTCTTCCTTTTTGGAATGAAATGATTCTGCGTCTTCCGGATTATGCCCAGAAATTCCTGCCATTGCTGTTCCATCGTCATTCCTGCTAGGATCCCTTTCCAGTCTACCTTGGCCAGCTCCCCTCTCATGCCTTCATAGTCCCATTTGTTCAACTGAAATGCAAAATACTAAAGGGCATAGCTTTGTGGAGCTTTAGGAGGCAAGTTTGTTTTTCACATAGAGGGTGGGGGATGCCTATAACATTTTGTTAGGGGAGTTGGTAGAAGCTGATACAATAGTGGTGTTTAAGAAGCATTTAGACAGATACTTGAACAAGCATTAATTGAAGAAATATGGATCATGTGCAGTCAGACGGGAATAGTTTAATTTGTTGTCGTGTTCGACACAAACATGGTGGGCTGAAGGGCCTGTTCCTGTGCTGTTCTGTTGTGGTTTTTAACTCTTCACAACCATATCCCATAACCCCGGAACCATTCTAGTGAAGCTTTATTCAACTCTTTCTATAACAATTACTTTGTAATATGTAGAACAAACTTGTACAAATATTCCATATCCAGTCTCAGTAATTGAATCAAGATTTCTCCATTCCACCTATTGCAATAAGGGCCAATAAGCCATTAGTCTTCCTATTTGCTTGCTGTACATACATGTTACCATTCAGTGATTCTTGTACAAAGACATCCAGCTGAACACCCGCAACTTGTGTTATCTATTCACCATTGGCCAGCGCAGCACTAATTTCCCTTCGTTATTGGCCTTGAGAGATTTGTGGTGCAATTCTCCTCATAGCAGCATTTGGGTAGAGAGATATACGCTTCAACACAAAGGTTCTGATCCACTAAAAGAGCCTTTTCTGGGGGCATTTAAGGACTCTGGAGATAGGCCAAGAGTCACATAAAACCTAAACTAGCAACTTCCCTGAGGGACATTAATGAATTAAACGGATGTTCAATGACCTTTCCATCATTATGTTACAAGATACTAGATACAAGATACATTTATTTGTCACCTGTACCAATTGGTACAGTGGTCGCCATACAGCCATACAAATAAATAATAAAGAGCACAGGACACAATAGTCTTTTTTTAACACAGACATCCCCACACAGCGAGATCAAATTCCCACTGTGAGGGAAGGCTCCAAAAATTCAGTCGTCCTCCTCTGTTGTCCTCCCATGGTTGGGTGGGCTCCCAAACCCCCCCGCTCTCGCCGCTCTGGGCGGCCCGATGTTCAGGCCCGATGGCCGGGGTGATGGAAGTCCGACGTCGGGACTGGAGGACCTCCTCAGCGGCTTGGACATCCGAGTTGGGCATCTCCTACCGGCGTCCAAGGCTCCCGAAGTCCGCAGGCCACACTGGCCGGAGATGCAATGCTGGCGGCCCTCTCCAAAGGGCCCCAGGACTCCGCGATGTTGTTCAGCGCCGGCTGCGCTGGAAGCTCTATGAACCACAGCTCCGCGATGTTGGAGCAGCGGCCAAAAGCTCCGGAGCTCCAAACGGCAATCGAGGTAGGCATCGCCCGCTCCGCGGTGACTCCAGCGCTGCGCCACCGCTGTTGAAGCTCTGGTCCCGTCCCCGGCAGGAAAGGCTGCGCCAATCCAGGTGTTATGCCACGAGGAGGGGGCGAGGGCGCAACTCAGAGAATGTTGAGGAAGTGCTCATTATCCTTCTTCTGAGCACATTGCAGTCTTCTGGAATCAATATTCAATTCAACTAATGCAGATAACTCCCAATTTCTATTCATATCAGATCTGCCTGTTTCTTAGTTTAGAGATACAGCATGGAAACAGGCCCTTCAAACCAGCAAGTCCACACTGACTATCGATCACCCATAAACTAGTTCTATGTTATCCCACTTTTTGACTTTTGCAGACAAGGGGCAATGTACAGAGGCCAATTATCCTACAACCCTGCAAGTCTTTGGAATAGAGGAGAAAACCGGAGTACCTGGAGAAAAAGGAAGTGGTCACAGGGAGAGCGTACAAACTCTGCATAGACATCACCCATAGTCAGGATCGAACCCAGGTCTCTGATGCTGTGAGGTATAGCAACTCTACCACTGCCCCACCATGCTGCCTGCTGTAAGGTTATCATTTGTAACATTAGCAGAGTTCCTCTCATACTCATCTCTGTCATGAATATAATTTTTTTTGAGAGAGATGGGTTAAACACAGGCAAATGGGACTAGCGTAGATGTGCTTCTTGGTCAGCATTGGATTAGTTGGGCTGAAGAGCATGTTTCCGTGCAGTTTGACTGTTTGACTCAAAGACTCTCCCCACAGTCTCTGGCTATCGTGCTGGCATTTTCCAGAATTTCCTTTTCAGTTTTCAGGTTTCAGCGACAATCACCTTTTCTTCTCTTACTCTCGAGAGCTATAATCTTATAGTTATATGGTAGAGAAACAGAGACCTTCAGCTCACCATGTCCATGCCAACCATTGCACCTATCAACAATAAAGCCACTTACCAAAATTAGTTCCTTAGCCATCAATGTCTTGAAAAGCATTTGTTTAAATGTTACATTTAAATGTTACATCTCGACCTCCACCAGCTTTTTGAGCAATGCATTCTAGATTCCAAACAGACTCTGTGTGAAAGAATCTCCCCATAACCTCCTCCTCTCACCTTACACCCGAGCCTTCCTGCCTTCATCATCCCACCATGGGAAAACAGTTCCTCTACCCTTTCTCTCTTACTCATAGTTTCATATAATTCTACCAGGTCACCATCATCCTCCATTCTAGGGAATCAACCACAACCTATCCAAAATCTAAAAACAAGGAACGACAGATGCTGGTTTACACAAAAGGACATAAAGTGCTGGAGTAACTCAGCGAGTCAGGCAGCATCACTGGAGAACATGTATAAGTGACGTTTTGGGTCTGGGTTCGAAGAAGGGTCCCAACCTGAAACGTCATCTATTCGTGTTCTCCAGAGATGCTAGTTGACTCGCTGAGTTACTCCAGCAATTTATATCTTATTTTGTAAACCAGTGATAATATTGGACATTTTAGTGAAAGACAAAATGGAGGATTTCTGCCCTTGCAAAACCTGCTTGGCATATTTTTGCAAAGGCTGCAAAGACCATGAGGATCATGGCTCCAGAATGTCTGTGGCCTGGGAGGAAGTTAAGTACAGGGTGATGTCCAGATGTCCTTTAATTGTTAATATGTATGAAGGTTTTGCAGAAAGGGCCGAGTCTTGCTGCAAATGCATGATCAGGATTGGTTGGGGAATGGTAGTTTATAATATTATTGTTAACTATGTTGCATGGTCTTTGCACTGTTATTTGTGATTGGTCAAGGAGAGGGAACTTGCCCAAATTATTTACATTACCTGGTAAAATGTTTCTTTACTTAAGGGAATAGGAACTTTCTGTCGAAACAATGTAATGGGATATTTTATGATTGGGTTAGGGAACTGTCAATTAATGTATTGTATGATGTTTATTTATGATTGGTTTGTAGGGGTTGCCCCCCCGTCCCTCCGTCCCCATGTATTTCGCTCCACGGGTGATATAGTATATAAGAGGGGAGAGCACATGAGACTATGTCGATCTTCTGGGGTAGCATTTGGGACTGTGATGACCATCTGGAGGTGTCTATTCGCACGAGGCTGAAGGGCTTGGATAAGTAGAGACAAGGATCGGACCCGCGGTGTTGGTTAGGTATTGTATTGGTAGAGTGTTTGTGTTTGGAAAATAAAGGTAGTTGATCCAGTGCTTGACTCAGTGTTTTACTAACGGGGTGAGAATAGGATTGGAATTACACCAGCTTCTGCAATTCCTTGTAACTCAGGGCTAAAAATGAGAGCCACCCTGGAGAAGCTCTTCGTACTTTGACTGAGAGAACAAAGTATCTGCAGAGATGCTGCCTGACCCATTGAGTTACACCGGCACTTTATGTCCTTCTATCCAAAATCTTCTTCTGACTGAAATGTTTCAGTCCACATCCTGGTGAAACTCCTCTGTTCCCTCTCCCACATAATCATATGTGCTGTATGATGACCAAAACTGCACACAATACTATAGCCATATGTTTCTAACAACCATCAGTAATCTATTAGGTAGATGAGTCAGAAAACATTGGGAACACCTGGGTAATTCTGGACTCATCCGATTAGAGATAGCCCATTTGTCTTATCCATCACCTCAACCCATCTCCACCTCACCCCGCAAATTAAAAACAACATTTCCTCTCCTTCCCAATTCTCTTAACAGTTGTTTCTCCTGAAACTGTAACTGTTACTCTTTCCACAGATGCTACCCTGGTGCGTGGAGTTTTGTTATTATTCATTAAACAGATCAATAGTTTTGCAGTTTCAACATTACTGAAACCATCTTTTTTTTTAATTGCAGATGCATTTAATTTAAATTCCCCATCTGGTACATGAACATATCTTTGGATCATTTATTACTGCCTGTGGCTATAATTTCACTGTTTTAAACAGGATGCCTTTGTACTCCATACAATACACCTTTTCTTATGGATACTACCGCATCCATTACCTCTGGAATTATATCCTCAAAATTAGTTCCTCATCTTCAAACAGTCTTTATGCTAGGGATGAATTCTCGATCTTCCAGTCTAGGTCCATGCTGCCCTTCATTTTCTTTCAATCTGCACCTTCTCTGCAGCCGCTACACTGTATTCTGCACTTTATTTATTTTTTGTTTTGCGTTACCTGATGTATCATATGATATAATTTGCCTGGATGGCACGTAAAGCAACATTTAGAAACATAGAAATTAGGTGCAGGAGTAGGCCATTCGTCCCTTCGAGCCTGCACCGCCATTCAATATGATCATGGCTGATCATCCAACTCAGTATCCCGTACCTGCCTTCTCTCCATACCCTCTGATCCCCTTAGCCACAAAGGCCACATCTAACTCCCTCTTAAATATAGCCAATGAACTGGCCTCGACTACCCTCTGTGGCAGAGAGTTCCAGAGATTCACGACTCTCTGTATTTCTCACTACACATGACAATAATAAACCCATACCAATACCAATGTACTTAATTTAAAATATCAATAGACAATAGGTGCAGGAGTAGGCCATTCGGCCCTTCGAGCCAGCACCGTCATTCAATGTGATCACGGCTGATCTTCCACAATCAGTACCCCGTTCCTGTCTTCTCTCCATGTCCCTTAAAAGGCCTGTCCCACCAAGCGAGTTCAGCCAAGAGCTCTCCCGAGTTAAATAAAAAATCAAACTCGTGGTACCTCATCATGAATATTTTTTTACTCGTGGAAATTTTTCAAACTGTTGAAAAAACTTCACGAGTTTCCGAGTGCCTGCCGTTAGCATTACGAGCCGCTACGAGACATCCATGTGCTCTGACGTACTCGCTACGTACATTCTACGTATTTACCACGAGTTTGATTTTTTTTTAAACTCGGGAGAGCACTTGAATGAACTCGTACAGTGGGACAGGGCTAATACTCCACTATCTCTAAGAGCTCTATCTAACTCTCTCTTGAAAGCATCCAGAGAACCAGCCTCCACCGCTCTCTGAGACAGAGAATTCCACAGACTCACAACTCTCAGTGTGAAAAAGTTTTTTCTCATCTCCATTCTAAATGGCTTACCACTTATTCTTAAACTATGGCCCCTGGTTCATGTTACTGTAGGTTATCATTTATTGGGCAGTGGGACAAAATGCCCTCTGGTGCTCAATGATCTCCCGATGGAGATTCCTTTCCACCATGTACTACCACTTTGGTCTCATTACCCTCATCCAAATCTACTCGCCTTTACACTTTCCTTTCTGTAGATTTGAAGGAGTCAGCCAGGGTCCACCTGGTGTTTGAACCTAGCTATTCATCCTTGTCTCTGGCTACGATTCCACTGTTTTAAACACTACATCTTTGTGCTATATACATTGCACCTTTTCTTAAGGACACAACCACATTCATTCCCTTGAAATTGTCTGACGCACTTCCAAAAACTCTTCAACATTAGTTCCTCAACCCATCTTTGATTCCTCTGAATGCCGAAAGACACAAGCTATACTCTTCAATTGTAGACATTCTGGGGGCACTTTGTTTGCTTGCAAGGTTTTTGCTTCAGTTGCTGATTGGGGTAAATATGCCAGAGTAGAACGGGTGTCATGGGTTATCAGGAGAAGGCAGGAAAATGGAATTAGGATGCAGAGATCAGCCATGATTGAATGGTGGAGTAGACCCGTTGGACTGAATGGCCTAATTCTACTCCTGTAACTTGTGAACTTGTGAGAATGGCAATACCTTGTATGGAGTTGAAGATTGCGAACAGGTACATGAAGCTGAGGTGCACTGGGCCCCAGGCGAAGAATGCAAAGCCCCACGTCATTCCCAAGAGGAACGTCAAGCTGGTGACACTTCGGAGATTGCGCAGGATCTCCTCCCTCAGGTTACGGTTGCTCTTCTTCCCATTCCTTCCGCAGATCTGGATTAACACCACTACGAACATAGAGATGTTCATCAAGAAGAGGATCGCAAAGTAACAGACGCAGGTCACGTAGAAAACCACCTTCTCCTCGATCCAACAGCTGTAGGAGGGAGTGAGAGAGAAGCAGTTAGGATTTCATACCAACTACAAGACACACAACGATGTCATTTGGCCCGTCATGTTCATGCCTGCTCTCTACACAACATTCCGCCAGTCCCATTCCCTTAATTTACTCACAGACCTGCCACTTACTTTCATTTACAAGTCCATCAACTCCCTTTGTTTTTAATACTTTTGACACCGACCCACCATGGGAGGTATTTACAGCAGTCAAATACCCTACCAGTATGTCTTTGAGTTCCAGGAGGAAACTGGAGGTCTTGGAGAAAGGGCCACAAGGTCACAGCGAGAACATGCAAATTCCATGCAGATATCACCAGGGGGCACCATTGTGAAGAGTTTCTGGACCTATGAAGCTGCATAACTAACTGCTGTTCCACTGTGCCACCACAATCCGACTTGAGATTGGTGAAGGGAATCATAAAGCTTTAACAGAATAAGGCTGTTAACCCATTGTGTTCATGCCAGGCATGAATTGACTCAGTCTACTTCTTAATTTTTGAACCATACGATGCAGGGGGTGGGAGTTCAGCCACTGTTTCCATGCAAGTCAAAAAAGAGCTCCCCAACTGAACTCTGCCCTCCCACGCTTTCAAACACACATCCAAGCACCTTTTAAATGTGATGAAGATAAATGTATCCACTAATCCTTTAAGACAATGGGTTCCACCCTTCCAACACTTTCCAGCTGAAGATTAGATTTTCCTTATCTCCCCTTTAATTTTTCTTCCAATTATTTTAAATCCACATTCTTTGGTTTAGATGCCATTACGCCATAAAAAGCGCAGAAATGATTTACAAGGACCTTGCCAGGACTCAAGGAACTGAGCTATGGGAGAGATTGGACAGGCTGGGACTTTATTCCTTGGAGCTTAAGTGGCCAAGGGGTGATCATATAGATGAAAGGGGTGATCGTATAGATGAAAATAGTATGAAAGCATGAGAGGAATAGATAGGGTGAATACAGCTTTTTCCCCCTCAGAAATGGAGGGCTAAAAAACTAGACAATAGACCATAGGCAATAAACAATAGACAATAGGTGCAGGAGTAGGCCATTCGGCCCTTTGAGCGAGCACCACCATTCAATGTGATCATGGCTGATCATCCCCAATCACTACCTTCTCCCCATAACCCCAGACTCTGCTATCTTTAAGAGCACTAGCTAGCTAGCTCTTGAAAGTATCTAGAGAACTGGCCTCCATCACCCTCTGAGGCAGAGAATTCCACAGACTCACAACTCTCTGTGTGAAAAAGTGTTTCCTCATCTCTGTTCTAAATGGCTTACCCCTTATTTTTAAACTGTGGCCGCTGGTTCTGGACTTCCTCAACATCGGGGAACATGTTTCCTGCCTCTATCGTGTTCAAACCCTCAATAATCTTACATGTTTCAATAATTTTATTGAAATATAAATGTCAATAGATTTATGGTAAGAGGGGAAAGATTTAATTGAATCTGAGGAACAATCTTTTCATACAGAGAGTGGTGCACATATGGAACGATCTGCCAGAGGAAGTGGTTGAAATATAATTTCAAAGACATTCTTGATACGAAATGTTTAAAGACATATGGGTCAAATGTGGGCAAATGATACCAGCTTAAATGAACATCTTGGTCAGAAGGGCCAAAGAGTCTTGACCGTGTGCTATGATTTTATGTCGGTACATTCTCTGTTTTTAGATACAGATCTTTCCTATTTACTGAGTTTATTGTCTCCAACATTTTTTGTTGAGATTTCATATTTCTTTTTTAAAATGTATTTCTTCTTAATTTTTTTTATTGAGGAACGTATACAGTTTGTGTGATTAGCCAGTCAAGACACTGAAGTGTTTGCAGCCCTGGAGCAGACGTATTGGCCGCTGGTCAGGAAACCTGAATGTGTGAGTCACCCGCTGTGACTTCATTATTAACCTATAACCAAGTTCGGTTGAACTGCCTCTGCATTCTACCGTAACTAAGGCGATATTTTGCAAACTATAACAGCAGTGCTGGAAGATAACTTGGGTGGCAGGATTACTTGGCTCTGACACTCAGTGATACACAGCAAGAGAGTTATGCAGCTCACGGTTTAACCCTTGCACTCCCAGCAAAATTCTCGGAGGCTGCAGCTGCCTTAAATTCATCCGCTCCACCAGCTGTTCCCGGGGGAAACCTGAGCATCCAAGCTCCCCTCCTCCAGAACTGTCAGCAACTATGTCTATTCCCAGATATGTGACCAGAGCCAGGAGCGCTGGGTTTTAGTGTGTGAATGATTAATGGAGGTTAATGGACTTCCCATGGAAGATACATCGCCAGTCCCTTGAGCAATATTGCTCTCCAGATAACGCTGTAAACAGGTAAATTGATTATTCACTTCATATTCACTTTTGGAAGCTTGCACATTGACAGCCTGAGACATGCTAACCAATACACAACAGCATATAGTTATTAGGTTCATAACTTCATAATTCAAAGGAGCAGAATTAGGCCATTCGGCCCATCTAGTCTACTCCACCATTCAATCAAGGCTGATCTATCTTTCCCTCTCAATCCATTCGCATGCCTTCTCCTCATAACACTTGACACCCTTACTAGCCAAGAATCTGTCAATCTCCGCTTTAGAAATACCAAATTACTTGGCCTCCACAACCATCTGTGGCAAAGAATTCCACAGATTCACCACCCACTAACTAAAGAAATTCCTCCTCCTCTCCTTTCTAAAGGTACGCCCTTTATTCTGAGACTGTGCCCTCTGGTGCTGGACTCTCCCACTAATGGAAACATTCTCTCTACATCAACTCATTCCAGGTCTTGCACTATCTGGTAGGTTTCATTGAGGTCCCCCCTCGTGCTTCTAAATTCCAGCGTGTACAGGCCCAGTGCGGTCAAACATTCATCATACATTAACCCAACCATCGCTGGGATCATTTGCGTAAACCTCCTCTGGACCCTCTCCTACAGCGGAATACCCGTCCTCAGATATGGGGCCCAATGACTTCTATACAGCAGAACATAGAATATCACAGCTCAGAAACAGCCCTTCAGCCCACTATGTCTGTGCCAAACATGACGGCAACTTAAATTAATTCTTCTCTGCACATCCTTCCATTCTCTGCACAATAAAAGCCATCACTCCCAGTGGAAAAACCTGTCCTGCACATCTCCTTTAAATTATTCTCCCCCTCACCTAAAAGCTGTGCCCTCTAGTATTTGACTCATCCACCCTGGGCAGGAGGTTCTGACTGTCTACCCTATCTATGACTCTTATAACATTATCTTCTGCATTTGGTTTATTTTCTCTTTCGCATTACCTGATGTACTCATGTACGGGATGGTTTGCACTCAAAATAAAGTTTTTCTCTGTATCTTGGAACACGTGATAATAATAAACAATAACTTATAAAATGACACAAATTGCGAGAGTAACCCAACGAGTCAGGCAGTATCTCTGGAAGACATAGATAGGTGACATTTTGGGTCGGAATCCTTCTTCAGACTGGGTTTCTATGTCTTCCAGTTTTGCACATCTTCCAGAGATGCTGCCTGACCCACTGAGGTACTCCATTACTTTTTGTTTTTTTTTGTAAATTAGCATCTGCAGTTCCTTGTGTCCACAACTTGCTCAATCATGGAAGGAAATTATCAGGCCAACAAGGAAATGTTTCAAGAATATGCTCAAAGCTTGGGGAGTGCAGCATCCTTATTGGCATTAAATATTGGCTATATTTAAGAGGGAGTTAGATGTGGCCCTTGTGGCTAAAGGGATCAGGGGGTATGGAGAGATGGCAGGTACAGGATACTGAGTTGGATGATCAGCCATGATCATATTGAATGGCGGTGCAGGCTCGAAGGGCCGAATGGCCTACTTCTGCACCTATTTTCTATGTTTCTATGTTTCTATCCTCACAGACTTCTGCAATCTCCGGCTCATGCCCTTGACACCCTTGACACCATTGAATGTTTCCACTAGTGGAAGAGTCCAGCACAGTCTCAGAATAAAGGGTGTACCTTTAGAAAGGCGAGGAGGAGGAATTTTTTTAGTTAGAGGGTAGTGAATCTGTGGAATTCTTTGTCAGATGGCTTTGTAATTGGATATTTTTAAAGCGGAGATTGACAGATTCTTGGTTAGTAAGGGTATCAAGGGTTATGAAGTCATGAGCAGAAAAGGATTATTTGGGATGGTATTGAGAGTCTCGAATCCATGCACTGGAAATTGGGCAGCATAGTGGCGCAGCAGTAGAGTTGCTGCCTTACAGCGCCAGAGACTAGGGTTCAATCCTAACTATGGGTGCTGTCTTTATGGAGTTTGTACGGTCTCTCTGTGACCCCATGGGTTGCTCCTGCTTCCTCCACCACTCCAAAGACATTGAGGTTTGTAGGTTAATTGGCTTCGTTAAAATTGTAAGTTGGCTCTAGTGTGTAGGATAGTGTTAGTGTACAGTGTGATCGCTGTTAGACATGGATCCGATGGGCCAAAATGCGTGTTTCTGCACAGTATCTCTAAAGTGTAAAGACCAAAGTAAATGTGCATAGGCATAACGCGGAGGAAGGAATACACCACCTCATGATCAACACACTGTGTCAAACACCTCCTGCCCCATTTGTGAAAGAGTCCCTGGTTCCCACATTGGCCTCACTGTGCCACCATAGACCCCACAGCATCAGAGTTAATGCAAGAACACGTCAACCCTGGGAGATAGCCTCAGAACAAGAGGAGAAACTCACAATTCGGAGCCACTGTCTGTGTCGTCCTTGCCATACACTGATACCCCGTAGAAATCCGTGCGAATTGAAAAGACGATTAACACCACCAGTGCAGGCAAGCCTGTGAACACACAACGGAAGGGAAATATAAAGTCATAGAAACATACAGCACAGAAACAGGCCCATCATCCCAACACGTCCATGCCGATTAAGGACCCCATCAAAGCTTATCCTATTTGGCCATATATGACCCACATCCCTCTAAACATTTCTATCTATATACCTACCCAGATACCCATTAAATCAAGTCAAGTCAAGTCAAGTTTATTCGTCACATACACATACGAGATGTGCAGTGAAATGAAATGTGCCGTTATTGTAGCTGCCTCAATCACTTCCTTTAGCAGCTTGTTCCATTATGCACCAGCCTCTCTACGAAAATGTAGCAGGCAATGAAGGCATTGACGTGAAGAAAGCAAATGGCATGTTGGCCTTCATAGCGAGAGGATTTGACTATAGGAGCAAGGAGGTCCTACTGCAGTTGTACAGGGTCGTGGTGAGACCACACCTGGAGCATTGTGTGCAGTGTTGGTCTCCTAATTTGACGAAGGACATTCTTGCTATTGAGGGAGTGCAGTGTAGGTTCACCAGGTTAATTCCCGGGATGGGGGGACTGACATATGATGAAAGAATGGATCGACTGGGCTTATATTCACTGGAATTTAGGATGAGAGGGGATCTTATAGAAACATATACAATTCTTAAGAGATTGAACCAGCTAGATGCAGGAAAAATGTTCCCAATGTTGGAGGAGTTCAGACCAGGGGTCACAGTTTGACAATGAGAGGTAGGTCATTTAGAACTGAGTAGAGGAAAGAAATTGTCACTCAGAGTTGTGAATCTGTGGAATTCTCTGCCATAGAAGGCAGTGGAAGCCAATTCACTGGATGTTTTCAAGAGAGAGTTATGCCCGTCCCACTTAGGAAACCTGATCGGAAACCTCTGGAGACTTTGCGCCCCACCCAAGGTTTCCGTGCGGTTCCCAGAGGTTCCTGGAGGTTGCGATGCTAGTTGAAGGTGGTTGCCGGAGGTTGCAGTACCTGCAACCTCCGGCAACCACAACCTCCGGCAACCACTACCTGCAACCTCCGGCAACCACCTTCAACTAGCATCGCAACCGGCTTCGACTAAAAAATTACCTATTTTTAAAATGGCAACCTATTTTTAGTCGCGGCCGTTTTTTAATTTTTTTAAATATTCGCCGGAACATAGAAGAAGTGGAAACCACTTTCGACCATTAGGGAGACTGACAAAAACCTCCGGGAACCGCACGAAAACCTTGGGTGGGGCACAAAGTCTCCAGAGGTTTCCATTCAGGTTTCCTAAGTGGGACAGGGCCATAAGATATAGCTCTCAGGGCTAATGGAAGTAAGGGATCTGGGAAAAAGCAGGAATGGGGTACTGATTTAGGATGATCAACCATGATCATATTGAATGGCGATGCTGACTTGTTTCTATGTTGCCCCTCAGGTTCCAACTAAATATTTTCCCTCTAACTATAAACCTATGCTCTCTAGTTCTTGATTCAACTCCACTAGTGCAAAGACTCTGTGCATTCTTCCTAAAGGGGCTGTCCCACTGCGGTGACCTAATCCGCGAGTTCAGACGAGTTTGCCCTCGACTCATACTCGCAGCATGGTCGACACGAGGTCCTAAGAGGTCTTTGTAACTCTCCTTCATGCTCGAGAGTAGTACCCGCGTACTCGAGGTCTCAGCTAGGTCGTGGCGTATTTTTCAACATGTTGAAAAATGCCCGCGAGTAAAGAAAGGTCGCCATGGAAAAAAATAGATTTTTTTTTACTCGTAGGTTTAGTCGAGGTAGGTAGTAGTAGGTCGGCATGTTATTCGTAGGTAATCGAAGGTAGTCGAAGGCAATCGAAGGTAGTCGAAGGTAGTTGTAGATAGTCTTCAACATAGTCGAAGGGAGGTCATAGGAGATCGAAGGAGGTCATCTTCACTCTCCACTATTCGGTGTCTGATTTTCCCGAAGTTAGTCGAAGCTAGTCGAAGCTAGTCTTCAACATGGTCGAAGGAGGTCTTCAACATGGTCGAAGGAGGTCTTCAACATGACACTTTTTCAAACTCTCCTAAACTCTTCTAAACTCGCCAATTAGGTCACCGCAGTGGGACAGCCCCTTAACTATCCCACTCATGGCATCCAACACTGTAATATCACCCCTCAGCCTCCTGCACTCCAACAAATAAAATCCCAGCCTGTCCAATCTCTCGCTGTAGCTCAGGCCCCCAAATCTTGGTAATACCTTTGCAAATCCTTTCTGTCCCCTTTTCCAGCTTGAAGACACCTTTCCTATAGCAGGGTGACTAAAGCTGAACACAATACTGTTGTCTCACCTATGTACTGTACAAGTGCAACATAACATCTCAACTTCTATAATGAATGCCCTGACTGATGATAGCCACATGCCTTTGGAGAATAATATATCCAGCCCACACTGCAAATCTGGAAGAACAACATCATTTCTTTAGATCAGATGTACGGTCACAGCATAAACGGGAACTGAGAACCCTGCAAGAAAGTTTCACTCTCTGTCTGGGTCACCATGACTTAAACACACTCAGTTATTTTTCATTCTCAGGATACTAGTGTTGCTGGCAAGGCCAGTTTACATCACCAGTTCCCAGTTGCCATTGAGAAGGTGGTGGTGTCATACCTTCTTCATCCACTGCCTCCCAAATGGTTATAATATGGAGACTTCAAACGTGTATGTTTCTATGTTCTAGATTTCTATGTAGGCCCAGCAACCGAATTAGGATGGGGTGCGATGGTGAAATGGTATGTGGGTGTGATGGTGTTCTTGTATGTGATGGTGTGTTTTAGTGAGAGATGGTGTGTGACGAGTGAGGGTGTGTGATAGTTGTGATAGTGAGATGTAGTGGGATAGTGTGCGATAGTGTGTGATTGTAAGGGTGTGTGATGGTGTGCGCAGTGTTTCATAGTGTGATGCTATGTGATGATCTGATGATAGGTGATGGTCTGATGATATGTGAAGGTGTGGGATAGTGCGTGATCGTGTGTGGTGGTGTGATGGCGTGCGGTAGTGTGAGATGTGGGATTATGTGTGGTGGTGGATGGCTGTCACTATGTGATAGTGTGTGATGGTGTGCAATGGTTTGCAATCGTGTGTGATAGTGTGAGATGGTGTGTGATTATGTGTGGTGGTGGGTGCTGAAGTTTGATGGCGTGTCCTCGTGTGATGGTGTGTGCGATGGTTTGCAATAGTGTGGGAAAGTGTGAAATGGTGTGGGATTATATGGTGGTGGGTGCTGATATGTGATAGTGTGTGATTGTGTGATGATGTGAGATATGTGAGGGTATGTGAAGGTGAGTGATGGTCTGATGGTGTATGATGATGGTGTGTTGTGATGTGTGATGGTGTGGATGCCGTATAATGGCATATGAGTGTGTGATGATGTGCGATGGTGTGTGTTGGAGTGCAAGGGTGTTTCTTAAACAAGGATGTTTGATGGTGTGTTGAGGTTGTTTGATGATATGACAGTGTGTGATGATGGTGTTGTAGGGAGTTTGATAGTGTGGCGGTGTGTGATTAAGGTATATGAGGGTGTTAGATGGTGTGGCGCTGTGTGGTGGTTTGTGATGGTTTGTGAGGGAGTGCGGGGAAGTGGGAGGGTCTGATGGTGTGTGACAATGGTGAGGTTCAATGGCGTGTAAGGGTGTTTAATGGTGTGATGGTATGTGATGATGCTATGTGATGATGGTGTGTGAGTGTGTTCGATAGTGTGATAGTGTGTGGTGATTTGTGAGGAGGCGAGAGGAAGTGTGAGCATGCGATGATGTATGATGATGGTGGGGTGTGGTGTGATGAGGGTGGGTGGTGCAATCTTGCCGCCACTTGTGAACAAAGGTCACACATTTGTTGAAAAACCCTCAGCATCACTGCAGTGCATTCTGAAGATAGCACCTTGCATTCCTGTCCTTCTGCCTTCCATTTTAAGCCTTTTGATTATTTCCTGCAACTATTCATGAAATTTGTTATGGTTCATGTACATAAACTTCAAAATCTTTCAGCACCTCCACTGTATCTAGCATATCACCATGCAGCAAATGCTTCCATCCTACTTTGGTATCCAAGTGGAGTCCACACCTCAAAATCCATTAGCCATTGTTTTGAGTATTTGCTTCATCGAAGGACATTGCATTATATTTTAATGTTTCCATCTACACGACTTACTTTAGTGCCAAGTCTAGAATCTTCGATAAAACGGATCCATATTTCAAATCCCGCTATCTAAGAATTTTATAAAAATGGTGAAAATGTGCGGCCCTGACAACATTTTTTGAAGATCAACAAATGTCGCATCTTGCCCATTATCCCCACTCTCTGATTAAAATCTCTCCTGTTTAAGCATAATCTTATAGAAACTTACAACATTCTTAAGGGGTTGGACAGGCTAGATGCAGGAAGATTATTCCCGATGTTGGGGAAGTCCAGAACTAGGGGTCACAGTTTAAGGATAAGAGGGAAGTCTTTTAGGAGCGAGATGAGAAAATCATTTTTTACACAGAGAGTGGTGAATCAGTGGAATTCTCTTCCACAGAAGGTAGTTGAGGCCAGTTCATTGGCTATATTTAAGAGGGAGTTAGATGTGGCCCTTGTGGCTAAAGGGATCAGGGGGTATGGAGAGAATGCAGGGATGTGATACTGAGTTGGATGATCAGCCAGTATCATATCGAATGGCGGTGCAGGCTCGAAGGGCCGAATGGCCTACTCCTGCACCTATTTTCTATGTTTCTATGTTTCTATAATCTGAAATGCTGTGGCATTGCTTATAAGAAGCCATGAGACATAGATCTCTGGAACTAAGAAATAATTGAAACAGGCTAAACAGACATAAGAATGAAAGAGGAATAAAAGAAACAGGTACAGCCCAGAAACAGGCACACAGAGCAACAAGCAGAACAAAAGAACAGATGGAGTAGAAACAGGTGGGATAATGAAACAGGTGAAACAGAGAATAGACAAAGCCAAGAAACAGGTCAAACAGGGGAACAGACTGAACAAGGAAACAAGGAAAACAGAGGAATGGGCAGAACAAAAGCACAGGTAGTCTGAAAAAGGGTCTCGACCTGAAACGTCACCCATTCTTTCTCTCCAGAGATGCTGGTGGATTATCACAGTCTGATTATCCTGGAGTTGGCAGCACAATTCATTTTGTATTTCAGTCTCCTTCCTGACATGCGTTAACAGGTGGGAAGATAAAGGAACAGGCAGAAGAAAGAAACAGGCAGAACAAAAACGGGAGTTAAAGAAACAAGCGCAACAGAGACACAAGCGGGACGGACTTACCCCAGCCGATGATGCAGAATTTGAGCATGTACTTTCTGATGTAGGTATTGAAGACCTTGACCAGGGCGATGTACATGTGAACTGCTTCGAGCCCCATCCAGGTGAAGGAAGCCAGCAGGAAGAAGTGAAGAAGAACCGCAACGGCAATGCACAGCCCGGCGATGTTGAACGACGCTATCCAGCCGTTGATCAGGAAGATAAAGTTCAGGAAGAAGAGCGAAGTGCTGAGATTCATCAGGATCTTTGACGGATAATCACGACGCAGTTTGCTGGAGGAGGCAGGGCGATGGTTAATTCACTTCTTACTGCGTTATCTCCTCCAGTCTACTCATGTTTGTTGTTAATGTTACTTATCAGATCGTAATTGTGACCATATTTCAGAGCCCCACAGTACCTTAGATATCCTACATGAAACAAAGGCAGGAGGAAATGGGCAGATGCATTTCCCCCCGATGCTCTGGCTTATTTTTAGAAACATAGAAACATAGAAACATAGAAATTAGGTGCAGGAGTAGGCCATTCTGCCCTTCGAGCCTGCACCGCCATTCAATATGATCATGGCTGATCATCCAACTCAGTATCCCGTACCTGCCTTCTCTCCATACCCTCTGATCCCCTTAGCCACAAGGGCCACATCTAACTCCCTCTTAAATATAGCCAATGAACTGGCCTCGACTACCCTCTGTGGCAGGGAGTTCCAGAGATTCACCACTCTCTGTGTGAAAAAAGTTCTTCTCATCTCGGTTTTAAAGGATTTCCCCCTTATCCTTAAGCTGTGACCCCTTGTCCTGGACTTCCCCAACATCGGGAGCAATCTTCCTGCATCTAGCCTGTCCAACCCCTTAAGAATTTTGTAAGTTTCTATAAGATCCCCTCTCAATCTCCTAAATTCTAGAGAGTATAAACCAAGTCTATCCAGTCTTTCCTCATAAGACAGTCCTGACATCCCAGGAATCAGTTTGGTGAACCTTCTCTGCACTCCCTCTATGGCAATAATGTCCTTCCTCAGATTTGGAGACCAAAACTGTACGCAATACTCCAGGTGTGGTCTCACCAAGACCCTGTACAACTGCAGTAGAACCTTCCTGCTCCTATACTCAAATCCTTTTGCTATGAAAGCTAACATACCATTCGCTTTCTTCACTGCCTGCTGCACCTGCATGCCCACTTTCAATGACTGGTGTACCATGACACCCAGGTCTCGCTGCATCTCCCCTTTTCCTAGTCGGCCACCATTTAGATAATAGTCTGCTTTCCTGTTTTTGCCACCAAAATGGATAACCTCACATTTATCCACATTATACTGCATCTGCCAAACATTTGCCCACTCACCCAGCCTATCCAAGTCACCTTGCAGTCTCCTAGCATCCTCCTCACAGCTAACACTGCCCCCCAGCTTAGTGTCATCCGCAAACTTGGAGATATTGCCTTCAATTCCCTCATCCAGATCATTAATATATATTGTAAATAGCTGGGGTCCCAGCACTGAGCCTTGCGGTACCCCACTAGTCACTGCCTGCCATTGTGAAAAGGACCCGTTTACTCCTACTCTTTGCTTCCTGTTTGCCAGCCAGTTCTCTATCCACATCAATACTGAACCCCCAATGCCGTGTGCTTTAAGTTTGTAAACTAATCTCTTATGTGGGACCTTGTCGAAAGCCTTCTGGAAGTCCAGATACACCACATCCACTGGTTCTCCCCTATCCACGCTACTAGTTACATCCTCGAAAAATTCTATAAGATTCGTCAGACATGATTTACCTTTTGTAAATCCATGCTGACTTTGTCCAATGATTTCACCACTTTCCAAATGTGCTGCTATCCCATCTTTAATAACTGACTCTAGCAGTTTCCCCACTACCGATGTTAGACTAACTGGTCTGTAATTCCCCGTTTTCTCTCTCCCTCCCTTCTTAAAAAGTGGGGTTACGTTTGCTACCCGCCAATCCTCAGGAACTACTCCAGAATCTAAAGAGTTTTGAAAGATTATTACTAATGCATCCACTATTTCTGGAGCTACTTCCTTAAGTACTCTGGGATGCAGCCTATCTGGCCCTGGGGATTTATCAGCCTTTAATCCATTTAATTTACCCAACACCACTTCCCGGCTAACCTGGATTTCACTCAATTCCTCCAACTCCTTTGACCCGCGGTCCCCTGCTATTTCCGGCAGATTATTTATGTCTTCCTTAGTGAAGACGGAACCAAAGTAGTTATTCAATTGGTCCGCCATATCCTTGTTCCCCATGATCAACTCACCCGTTTCTGACTGCAAGGGACCTACATTTGTTTTAACTAATCTCTTTCTTTTCACATATCTATAAAAACTTTTGCAGTCAGTTTTTATGTTCCCTGCCAGTTTTCTTTCATAATCTATTTTTCCTTTCCTAATTAAGCCCTTTGTCCTCCTCTGCTGGTCTCTGAATTTCTCCCAGTCCTCCGGTATGCTGCTTTTTGTGGCTAATTTGTACGCATCATCCTTCGCTTTGATACTATCCCTGATTTCCCTTGTTATCCACGGATGCACTACCTTCCCTGATTTATTCTTTTGCCAAACTGGGATGAACAATTTTTGTAGTTCATCCATGCAGTCTTTAAATGTCTTCCATTGCATATCCACCGTCAACCCTTTTAGAATTAATTGCCAGTCAATCTTGGCCAATTCACGTCTCATACCCTCAAAGTTACCTTTCTTTAAGTTCAGAACCATTGTTTCTGAATTAACAATGTCACTCTCCATCCTAATGAAGAACTCAACCATATTATGGTCACTCTTGCCCAAGGGGGCACGTACAACAAGACTGCTAACTAACCCTTCCTCATCACTCAATACCCAGTCTAAAATAGCCTGCTCTCTCGTTGGTTCCTCTACATGTTGATTTAGATAACTATCCCGCATACATTCCAAAAAATCCTCTTCCTCAGCACCCCTGCCAATTTGATTCACCCAATCTATATGTAGATTGAAGTCACCCATTATAACGGTTTTGCCTTTGTCGCACGCATTTCTAATTTCCTGTTTGATACCATCTCCAACTTCACTACTACTGTTAGGTGGCCTGTACACAACACCCACCAGCGTTTTCTGCCCGTTAGTGTTTCGCAGCTCTACCCATACCGATTCCACATCCTGCAAACTAATGTCCTTCCTTTCCATTGCGTTAATCTCCTCTCTAATCAGCAACGCTACCCCACCTCCTTTTCCTTTCTCTCTATCCCTCCTGAATATTGAATATCCCTGGATGTTCAGCTCCCAGCCTTGGTCACCCTGGAGCCATGTCTCCGTGATCCCAACTATATCATAGTCATTAATAGCTATCTGCACATTCAACTCATCCACCTTATTACGAATGCTCCTTGCATTGAGACACAGAGCCTTCAGGCTTGTTTTTACAACACTCTTACCCCTTATACAATTTTGTTGAAAAGTGGCCCTTTTTGATTTTTGCCCTGGATTTTCCGGCCTGCCACTTTTACTTTTCACCTTGCTACCTATTGCTTCTACCCTCATTTTACACCCCTCTGTCTCTACGCTCACCCATTTAAGAAACCCTTTCCCTTTAACTCCATCCTCCACTAGCCCATTCGACACCCCACCCCCCTTATTCAGTTTAAAACCACCCGTGTAGCAGTGGCAAACCTGCCTGCCAGAATGCTGGTCCCACACCTGTTAAGATGCAATCCGTCCCTTTTGTACAGTTCCCCCTTACCCCAAAACAGATCCCAGTGATCTAAGAATCTAAATCCCTGCCCCATGCACCAGTTCCTTAGCCACACGTTCAGGTCCCGTATCTCCCTGTTCCTGCTCTCGCCAGCACGAGGAACTGGAAGCAAACCGGAGATAACAACCCTGGAGGTCCTGCTTTTCAGCATTTTTCCGAGCTCTCTAAAGTCACGCTGCAGAATATTCATCCCCTTCTTTCCGACATCGTTTGTGCCGACATGCACTACCACTTCCGGATGTTCACCTTCGCCCTTGAGGATTTTCTGCACTCTGTCCGTGACATCCTGGATCCTAGCACCAGGAAGGCAGCACACCATCCTCGCATCCCGTCTGTTGCCGCAGAAACCCCTGTCCGTACCTCTCACAATGGAGTCTCCGACTACAATGGCGTTGCCTGCCTTAGGCCTTTTTGGTTTTGGCTCAACAGCCCTATTCGCATCACAAGCCAGTCCACCGCCCAGTGTAAACACCTCTTCTGTCCCGACAGCTTCTAAGTGGGTGAACCTGTTCACAAGAGGTACAACCCCCGGGGACGTTGGCATTCCATGCTTCCCTCCCGTTCTCACTGTCTCCCACCTTCTCTCTTCCAGTACCTTAGGTGTAACAATCGTACTGTAGGACTTGTCGAGGAACGACTCCGTTTCTCGGACGAACCGGAGGTCATCCACTTGCTTCTCCAGTTCCCCAACACGGCCCTTCAGGAGCTCTACCTGGATGCACTTTTCGCATTTGTAGCAGCCAGAGGCACCAGCGGTGTCCTTGACCTCCCACATACTGCAAGCATCACACTGAATCAGCTTGCCTGACATCTCCTTCTTTCGTCTCTCCCTCTGCAGTGTTTTGCGTAGTCTCCTCTCCTCAGCTTCCTCGCCGAAGACTCTCGAGCCAAAGACTCACACTTTTCTCACAAGGCCGCTCACTCACTGCCGCTCGCTAAGAGCAGTCTTGCTTAAATTGACTGATAAATTGCCTGATTTACCAATTTACAAACCAAATTCCTCAGTTTTCCCAGCACTGACTCACTTCTCTCCTCCCACTTGGGCTAGAGCCAATCAGTCGTATCTCTTGCTAACTCCTCCTGCTGTTGTTGCTCCCAAAGCTACAGCAGTTTTAAAGAGTTACAGCACGGAAACAGGCCCTTTCGCCCACAAAGTCCCCACTGACCAAGTTCCCCGCACATTAACACTACCCTACACACACTAGGGACAATTTTACATTTATACCAAGCCAATAAACCTACAAACCTGTACCTCTTTGCATTGGGGGACGAAACCAAAGATCTCGGAGAAAACCCACACAGGGCATGGGGACAACGTACAAACTCTGTGCAGACAAGCACCCATAGACAGGATCAAACCCGGGTCTCTGGCACCATAAGGCAGTAGCTATATTGCTGTGCCACCGTGCTCCCCTCTTCTTCCCACATCCCAAAGATATGCCATTGTTTAATAGGCCACTGTGAATGCCCCCTAGAGCAAGTGGGTGGTGGGATATTTGGATACAGGTGGTAATTGATGGGTCGGTGAGCATTTGGCAGAGAGAACTAGTTGCAAGGGAATATGTGAGGAAGTGGGACTGATGGGATGGAGCCGAGAGCTGGGATAAATACACTGGTCTGAATGGGCTTCCACTGTTTTATAAGAACTAATAAAACAGAAATTATTTGGCCCTCATGCCTCTACCACCAGTCAGTGAGATCACAGCAGACTCTAATATGGACCATGATCTCACTGAAATAGTTGGACACACACAGGCACGGCATAGCCACACACAAACAAACATAACCGCATGTGCACACACTAGCGCACACAGAAACAGAAACTAAACACAGACATTTTAGTTTAGTTTAGTTTAGAGATACAGCGTGGAAACAGACCATTCGGCCCACCTGGTCCGCGCCGAACAGCGATCCCCGCACATTAACACTATCCTACACAAGCAAGGGACTTTTTACATTTACCTAGCCAATTTACCTCCAAACCTGTACGTCTTTGGACAGTTATTAATTCTGACATAGATGGACAGGAAGATGAGTACACATATACGTTTACACACATACAAACAGGCACATACACATAGACAATCACACACACAGGTACAGTTACACAGTACTTTTTTGTTACAGTACATCCGGTATGCTATACCAACTCATCTAAAAGGTTGAAAACTAGATGTTTGTACAGCAGTGAATAGTGTTGTGTGAACTATTTCATGCTTACCGGCACCTTTATGTCTACAATAAAACCACTACAGATACAGATTTTATTTTTGCCATGCACACTAGGTGGAATGAAAGGTTTTGTTCACATGAAGCTTATAGAGTAAACAGTATACGTACGGCAATAATAAATATAACATTAAGTGCAAGGCTGAGTGTAAAACAGCAGAATGGTGCAAGATTGTAGTGCAAAGCCGAGTGGTGCAAAATATAATTAAAGTAGTGAAAGAAGTAATTGGTTCAGAAGTCTGATCGCAGTGGGGAAGAAGCTGTTCTTAAGTATGGATGTCTGAGCTTTATCATGTGTCTTCTCCCAGAAGGTAGAGAGGTATAAGAGAGACAAGGCATCCTTGGTGATACCTCCAGCCTTCCTGATGTGATACGGTACGATATGATACAATAGAACTTTCAATAGTCAAAGGTCAAAGGTCTGTTTATTGTCACGTGTACCATTTAAGGTAGAGTGAAACTCGAATTATAAAACACAAGATACATGAAACATGAAATTAAAGTGACAAGTGGAAAGTCCAGGCTTTGGGATGTGCAAAGATTGGGGAGGGGGGAGGGGGAAGGGGAGTCAGTCTACCCCACAATAGAAGGGGGAGGAGTTGTACAGTTTGATAGCTACAGGAAAAAAAGGATCTCCTGTTGCTATGTACACTATGAAGATGGACTGGATAGAAGGAAATGATGAGCCTGTGATGGACTGAGACACACAGACACAGACAAATCCAAGCCGGTGATACTGGAGAGCAAGAGACAGACGGAGTGTACGACAAGCTTCCAGTCAGTGCCTCTCCATCCCTTACCTCAGCAAAGTTTCCCATCGTTTCACCATCACCCCTCCCCCACCATTATCACTACATCAGGGGAAACTTTCTAAATATTATCTCGGCATATGGTGAGTTCATCTATGAAGAACAGGTAGAAGAAAAGGTGACCCTGTCCTCACCCTTTGACCCCCTTCCTTACGCTGACCCAAGCCCGACTGTGTCACAGTGTCCCAATCTACCAAAGTCGAGTTTCACTCACTCGAACGCCACGTATGTGAGAAGGGTTGTTGCCGAGAAGATGGCTGAGATCCCACATCCTATGTGAGTGATGAAGGTCAGGATCTTCGTATTAACCGCATCGATCTTTTGAGCCATCCCTGAGATGTCCTGCAGGAGGATGAAACCGATGATACATAAAGAATAACTACAGACTGTAATTAGGCCGACACCCTGCCCTCTTCCTACAGGTGAAAGTGCAGATGGGAACTAGCACAGTAAGGAGGGGGTGATACTTGAACAAAGAATGTATATCATGACATTGAACAGTGACTCCACACGGAGTGCAGAGAGAAGAAAAGCCATTCTTCCACCTGACCAATTCTTAATTTGAAAGAAGGAAATGCTTAGATAACTCGTTATATTGGACTATAGGGAAGAGCGTTGTGATATGTTGTCCATTATTGCTGATTATCTGCTATAACCAAACAAGGGATTCGTTCAAACCACCTGGAGGTCACTCCATGAAATGAGTTGTTTGCAAATAGTTATTTTTACCAGTTAAAATTGAACTTTTGCTACTGTGAGCTAAAAATATTAAAGGGTGTTTGTTATATTGTTTAATCGAGTATCGTTGCACAAGTGACAATCAAAGCAATTGCTTGTCAATTTCAAAGTTGTTTACAGTGTTTTTAAAGCGACAGTGGTGTCTGATTACCACTATAACCAAAATCCATTCTAAACAGGTCCGTAACAATGAGGCTTAATGGAATTTTAAGTACAATTTCTAGATAACCCAACAGCTAGTGAAGTACGGTTCATATTTTCATTTTTCTTTGCAACTTGAAAGGAGGCTATTTGGCTAATTGAGTTCAACGGGGAGGATGTGATTACATTGCAGAGAGTACAGAGGAAACTCACTGAGATGTTAACTGGATTGAAGGACTTTTGTTGTTGGAAAGATTGGATAGGCTTGTTTACCAAGGAGTGAATGTGGCTACATTTTACCTGACAAAGGTATGTCAGATTATAAAAGGCATAGATAGAGTAGATAATCAAAATCTTTTTGGTAATGGTATCAGGAACAAAAGGACATAGGAATGAGGTGGGAGGAAGGAGTTTTAAAGGTAATTTGAGGGAAATGTTTTGTTTTAGCGTAGAGAGTGGTTGATGGCTGGAATGCACTTCCAAAGGAAATGGTGGAATCAAACACAATCATTACGTTCTGGAAGTATTTTGACTGGCACTTAAATAGGCAAAACTGGAGAGAAGGAACAGGTGTTGCTTCAGGTTGCTACTCTTCTGAAGAAGTGTCTCGACCCGAAACATCACACATTCCTTCCCTCCAGAGATGCTGCCTGTCCCGCTGGGTTACTCCAGCATTTTATGTCCATCTTCGCTGTAAACCAACATCTGCAGTTACCTTCCTACACACTTAAATGGGCAAGGCAGCTTCAGAGAGGTTCGTTTCAAGAATTTGTTAACAGCGAGATAAGTTTTGGGGTTAAGGTTTGGGAAAAACAAAATTCACACAAACTATGAATTTGCGGATTTTGGATCAAGACACAACTCAGGACTTGACCGCCCAAATAGCCAATCAAAGAACTGATTAGTTGCTCATTTAGTTTACTCTGATAGTTCCATTGTCATGCGGTATCTGGCATCCCTCGACATAAAAAGAGATTCTTACCAGCAGTATTCCAAAGTGCGTGAGGTGGTTGCACAGGCAGATGGTTTCATTGGCGCTGGACCTAGGATCGACGCGACATCCTTGAGTGTTCCAGCCACCACTGTCGTCTGCCAAAGGAGGAGTTAAAATTTGAGGAAATGGTACAACATTCCAACTGAGCTCGAGCAGCCTTCATGGAGGAAGGATGTTTCCCTCTGTGAGGATTGCAGTTATGGAATAAGGGATAGGACTGAGATGGTGAGAAATATCCTCACTCTGGGATGGCAAACATCTCTACCACAGAAGGCAGTGGAGGGCGTCAATGACTACATCGAAGAAGGAGGTGATGGTGGTGAATCTGTGGAATTCTTTGCCACAGAAGGCTGTGGAGGCCAAGTCAATGGATATTTTTAAGGCAGAGATAGACAGTTTCTTGATTAGTACGGGTGTCAGGGGTTATGAGGAGAAAGCAGGAGAATGGGTTTAGAAGGGAGAGGTAGATCAGCCGTGATTGAATGGTGGAGTAGACGAGGGGCCAAATGGCATAATTCTGATTCTATCACATGAATTTATGAACATGGATACATTCTGAGGCGCAAAATGAGTTGAGGGAAATGTAGTAAGGAGTATGGTTCAGACATAATCATGTTGGATCGTGGGACGGGCTGGAAGGGCTGAATAGACTGTTGTTCTATGTTACTGTGATCCTGCATCAGAAGGTGTCAGAAGATGGGTTAATCCAACACCACCACTGGACCTTATATGGCATATTGTGTGTAGTTGTGATTGTCTCATAACAGCTTCTTTCCCAATGTTTGCAGCCTCCAAAATATCAGCTACTCCATTTATCAAGAAACCATCGTCTCAGTGTTTACAGACCTCAAATGTCATTAGGACCACGGCTGTTGAGTGCACCATAGATGGTGGGGAGCACATGACCTAAATGGGGAAGGTGGGCTGAAGGGGAAGGGTTGCTGCCATACAGCGCCAGAGACCCAGGTTTGATCCTGACTATGGGTGCTATCTGTACAGAGTTTATATGTTCTCCCTATGACTGTGTGGATTTTCCCCGGGTGTTCCGTTTTTCACCGGCACTCCGCAGGCGTACAGGCTTGTAGGTTAATTGGCTTCGGTAAAGATAGTAAATTGTCCATAGTGTGTGAGATAGTGCTAGTGTACGGGGATCGCTGGTTGGCGCAGACTGGATGGGCCGAAGGGCCTGTTTCCACTCTGTAACTCTAAACTCTAAACAAAAGTAACTTGGATTTGCATCTGTTGTGCTAATGAGACCATAGTCTTAATTCAGGACAGTTGCTTATTAAAACAATGGAAAACACTTACTGTTCAGTGTTAAATCCCAGAAGGCGCAGAGTGGCTTAAACGCCTCCTGTTAAAGAAACAAGAATTCAGATGCAAGTTTCCACTTCTTTACAGTTGAAAAGAACATTAAACTTGCAATAATGTTGTATCTTTTTCAAGAGTATAAACATCAAGTAAAGTATAGGCTTTTGGATGTGGAGAGGATGTTTCCATTAGTGGGAGAGTCTGGAACTAGAGGTTATAGCCTCAGAATTAAAGGATGTTCTTTTAGGAAGAGGAGAAATGTCTTTAGTCAGAGGGTGGAGAATCTGTGGAATTCTTTGCCACAGAAGGCTGTAGAGGCCAAGTCAGTGGATATTTTTAAGGCATAGATTCTTGATTAGTACGGGTGTCAGAGGTTATGGGGAGAAGGCAGGAGAATGGGGTTAGGAGGGGGAGATAGATCAGCCATGATTGAATGGTGGAATAGACTTGATGGACTGAATAGCCTAATTCTGCTCCTATTCCTTATGCCCTATGAAATGGAGGACCTGACAAATGTTTCCAATGGCGCGGGAGTCTCATCGGTAGTGGACATTTAAATTTTTATAAAGAAACGATCGTTTAAAGCAGAGGTGTGTTGGACCACATTGCAGTGGGCCATGAATCTGGATTTCTCTACCCCAGAGGGTTGTGGAAGCTTAATCGCTGGTTATTTAAAGAGGAAGCTGATAAGTGTTTGAAAGGTCAGGGAATTGAGGGGCACGGGGAACTGGGATGGAAGAGAAGTTCAGACCAGCATAGATCACCCCTGATCATATCAAATGGCGGGGCGGGATTAAGGGACTGAGTGGCCTACTCCTGCTCCTGTTTTCTTCCATGGGATAATAATTCCACACAACAAGTTCCCAAACACACCAATATGATAATAACCTAATATTGGTTGATGGATAGCACTGGCCAGAGCACAATGGGCCACTGCCCTGGTCTTCAGTGAACTAAGTTAGTAAAGTTACATCTGGAGACCTGACAATATTAACAACAGGAACGTTACTCAAGAAAATATTAGTATAAGACAATTCTACCCCTCAAGCCTGCCCTGCCCTACAATATGATAATGGCTGATCTATGCTGGCCTCAATTCCTCTTCCGAGTAAGTTCCTGGTAATCTTCTATTCAGTCTTTCAGAGTGACCTTAGTATAGTATCAGTTGCAAGGCCAGTGCTGGACAAATGTAAGCCTGCTCCACAATCTGTGAGTTGCCAGGGGCAGTAATGAAGGCATTAGACTTAAAAGAGTATTTATGAAGAAGGGTCTCGTCCCGAAATGTCACCCATTCCTTCTCTCCAGATATGCTGCCTGTCACACTGAGCTACTCCAGCATTTGTGTCTACCTTCGATTTAAACCAGCATCCGCAGTTCTTTCTTACACAAAGAGTATTTATGATATCCTTTATTCCAAGCCTGAGCAAATCTCTGATCAACCAGCATTGGAATTCAGCAGGGAGTCTGAGGAGGAATTTAAGTTTGCCTGATTTTGGAGAACATCTTCAATGTAATAGTTTTTTAAGATTATATTTTTTCCAAGGAAGATGTCCCCTTGCATTTCAGAGAGAGAATGCTCTAACTTGGTGAGGACGTTTTCTTTTAAGTATTGAGGGTCAGGGAAGTCATTTGAGGTCACGAGAGAAGCATTGAGGGGCGCCAACTCAATGGACAGTACAAGAAAGGGTGACATGCAAAGTCTCAGACAAGCTGGGATTTCTGGAGAAAAAACGGTTAAAAAAGTTGAAAAGTGACAACTTTACAAGATTGTGCACATGGGGAGCAGGATTGAGGATTTAAAGCTCACTCCTGGCACAATTGCCCCAAAAGTGCAGACAATTATATAATCCAGCAGAACTCGGCCTGGAGATTTCGAAGACACAAAGAAATATTGGTTGACAGGGAAAAAAATGCTGGAGTAACTCAGTGAGTCAGGCAGCTTTTTTGGAGGACATGGATAGGTGGTATTTCGAGTCGAGACCCTTCTTCAGACTGAGACTGAAGATTTTGAAATTAAATTTTGCACCACAGTCAATGACCTACATACGGCAGAGAAGAGCTGTGCCACTTGATGTTTGACTGCAGTGACACCCACTGATGGTTCCTGGTATTGAATAATCAGACCAACAATGATGGCTCATTGAGCTAAGTCAGGATGGAGAAGACTGAATTTCCGATTACCAGGTGAGTGAAGACTGGTTACTGAATAACCAGGCTGGTGACAGCTGGCTTGCCTAACAAACAGGTGACTCAAGAGACTGCAGATGCTGCAATCTTGAGCAATAAAATAAAGTATTAGATGAACTCAGTGGGTCAGGCAGTATCTGTGGAGGGAAATGGACAGGTGATGTTTCAGGTCTGGGCCGTGCATCAGGACTGTTTAAAAATAAGGGAAAACTCACTTAACAACAGCAATGTGCTTTATTTCTCAATCTTTGGAACTCACGTTGTCACAGGGCAGTGGAGGCAAAGTCCTGAATATTTTTAAGGCAGAGGTAAGGAGATTTTTTCATTTTAGAGCTATACAGAACTAAACAGTGCTTCGGCCCAATTCAGTCATGCTTACCAAGTTGCCAAAGTGGCCTAGTCCCACTTGCCTGCGTTGGCCCAAATCTCTTCCAACCCTTCCAGGTACCCATCAAAGTGTTTCAAATGTTTACGACAAGTAATTGTACTTGTCTCCACTGCTTGTTCCATGTACCCACTGCCTTCTGTGTGAAAAAGTTGCCCCTCAGGATCCTTTTAAATCTATCCCCTCTCACCTTAAACCCTACGCCCTCTAGTTCTTGATTCCCGACCTTAGGAGAAAGAAAAGGTTTGCGCAATTCGCCTGATCCTCTCCATGCTCCTCGTGGTTTTTTAAACCTCTGTTAGGTCGTCTTCCAGCCTCTTTCACTGCAGGGAAAATGGTCTAGCTTATCCAGTCGCTCCTGAAAACTCAAGCCCTCCAATCGTGGTAACGTTCTCACAAATCTTTATTTGCACCCTTTCCAGTTTAATGACCTCCTTCCTACATCTGGGCTGCTCGTCATAAGCAAGAAAGTTAAAAGTAAGTAGCAGTAGATGGGCATTACGAAATTTTGGTTACAATCAGGTCTGCCATAATTTGATTAAATAGCAGTACATGTGAGAGAGGCTAAATAGCTTGCTCCTGCTCTGAAGGCAAGTGTTCAAAAGGAACCTGGATACACACTTCAAACACCGCTGAAGGAGCCTGGGGAGTGGGAGTAGCAGGAGATTATTTTAGTGTACGACAGGCTCCACTGTGCTAGAGGGTGATGTATTAACACCTACAGCAGGTGAGGAGAAACATTACACACAAAAAAACAGTAAGAAGATTGACAAGACTATCTCAAGAATGCAAGGCACAGCCTGTAACAAGTATCACTGCCAGAGACGGCTCATACCTGAGGGTTCCTGTGTCTGATCCGGATCCTGACAGGTTCGGAGAGGTTACTGATGGTTATATTATCCAAGCTGCTGGCCACCACAAAGCTCTGCAGATCGAATCCTCGCGGGTCCTGTCAAAGTAGACAAGTCCCAGTTAAATGGCCGGTGTGATGCAGTGTCACGGGGTGCGTTCCTGGAGTGCTCCAGGCCGTGTCAGATGAAAACCGTGGACAGGCCGGGTAGGGGGTCAGGAGATGGTGGGACACCCCTCATGCGCCCTGTGACCGAGGTGGCAGAGACAGGGGAAGGGCACAGTGGAGGGGCAGAGGGGCGGGGGGGGGGGCAAAATAAGAGAGGTGACAAACCTGACACTGAGAAATGCAGAGGATGGCAGGCGGATTGAGAAAGATGGAGACTGGAAGAGGGTAAAGAAATAGGGAAAGAGAGAGAACAAGGTTGAGGGAGAGGGAAAGAGGAAGGAGTGAGAGGGTGCGGAGAGGGGAGAAAAGGTAAGTGGGGAAATAGGAATATAGACAGGGAACTGAGAGTGGGAGAGGTTGAAGGAGATAGGGAAATGGAAGAGAGAAAACAGAATGAGGAAGATATAGATAGAGAGAAAGAGAAATACTCAGAAAGGAAATTAGTGAGAAAGATAGAAAGAGAACAAGAGAAACAGGATACAAAGTATATATTTGCCCATACACTCGGTGCTTACCTGGAAGAGTCCTGTCCTTCTGAAGAAGGCAAACTGGGCCCTGGACACAGCATTGGCCTCCTCTTCTGTCAGCTTCTCCAGCACACTAAGAGGCAGTTCAACTTCAGCCAGGCTGTCAGTCCGTGCTTTCCCGTCAAAAGTAACCTGTGAGACAGAAGGTGAGGGACATCAGTCACCCAGTGACAACAGTAGGCAGTGGTGGGCAGAGGGCAGAGAGGCCAGTTCTCTCTACCAAATGCTCACCAACCCATCAATTGCCACCAGTATCCAAATCTCCCACCACCCACCTACATTAGGGGTAATTTACAAAGGCAAAGGACAATGGATTGGTGCAGTGAAATTTGAGTTATCATGCAGCACGCAAATAAGATAAACACCACACTTTAGAATTTAGCATAAAACATATAAAACATCCCTCCACAGCGGAATCAGCGTTTCCCACTGTGAGGGAAGGCACCAAAGTTCAGTCTCTTCCTCTGTTCACCCGTGGTCGGGGGCTATTGAGACCTCCGCAATCGCCGCTACGGTGGCCCGATGTTTTCAGGCCCTCGAACGGAAGAACACTCTCAGTGGTCCAGAGCCTCTGAATTGGCTGCTTCCTACCGGAGACCGCGGCTCCCAAAGTCCATAGGCCGAGCTGGGCGGAGATTCAACGCTAGTGACCTCGGCGAGAGATCCCAGGTGTAATGTGCGGGGAGTGTTAATGTGCAGGGATCGCTGGTCGGTGATTGGGCCCCGGTGGGCCGAAGGGCCTGTTTCAGCGTTGTATCCCTAAACCAAACTAAACTCATCGATCATCTATCGCAGCATTCTCCCCATCAATCAGGAGTCACCTGCTCTCCTTCATTAAGCAGGGAACATTATCCTGAGGTAGGCATCTTGACCTCTGACCTCAATTCATCTTCCTAATCCCACCACTTTGCTTCTTTTTAAATAGAAAAATTGAATTTTTTCAAAACATAAAGCTATGCTGGAAACTTGAATTAAAAGGACAGAAAATGCTGGAAACACCCAGCAGGTTAGCAGTTACTGCGGAAGGAGAAACAGATCCCTGGAGAGTTTGCCAAATTAAACTAAAATCTTCTGCCTGCACATGGGCAGACACAAAATGCTGGAGTAACTCAGCGGGTCAGGCAGCATCTCTGGAGAGAAGGAATGGGTGACGTTTCAGATCGAGACCTTCTTCAGACTGATGTCAGGTGAGTGGGCGGTACAGGGATAGAATGTAGTCGGAGACAGTCAGACTAGTGGGAGAACTGGGAAGGGGGAGGGGATGGAGAGAGAGGGAAAACAAGGGCTATTTGAAGTTAGAGAAGTCGATGTTCATAGCGCTGTGGTGTAAGCTACCCAAGCGAAAAATGAGGTGCTGTTCCTCCAATTTGCGCTGGGCCTCACAATGTAGGAGGCCCAGGACAGAAAGGTCAGTGTGGGAATGGGAGGGAGAATTAAAGTGTTGTGCAACCGTGAGGTCAGGTGGGTTTAGGCGGACTGAGCGGAGCTGTGGGATATCGATTTATACCTCTATACCATGCCTGTCCATGTGTCTGCCAAATGCATCCTAAATGTCACTATCATATCTGCTTCCACCATCTCGCTTGGCAGTGTGAGTTCCAGGCACCTATCATTCTCTGCGTGAAACATTTGCCTCATCAATATCAATAGACAATAGACATTAAGTGCAGGAGTAGGCCATTTGGCCCTTCAAGCCAGCACCGCCATTCAATGTGATCATGGCTTATCCTTTAAACTTACCCCTTCTCACGTTAAAGCTGAGCCCTCTAGTATTTGACATTCCCTGAGAAAAAGACTATCTACCCTATCTCTGCCTCTCATTATTTCATACACTTTTATCAGGTCATCCCTCAGCCTCCAATGCTCCAGAGAAGACAATCCAAGTTTGTACAATCTCTCCTTACAGCTAATACTCTCTAAATCCAGGCGGCCTCCTGATAAACCACTTCTGCAGCCTCTTCCAAGTCTCCACATCATTCCTGGTGAGGTGACCAGAACTGCACACAATACTCCAAATCTGGCTTAATCACCATTTTATACAGCTGCAATATGACTTTTCTAGTTTTATCCACAGATGCGCCAGAGAAAGCATCCTATCTGGATGCACCACTCAAGACTGCAAAAAAACTGTAGAGTTGTGGCAAAACAGCTTCCTCCCACCAACCCGTTGACTTCACCTACACTTCACGCTACACTTCAGCAAAACAGCCAACATAATCATGAACTACATACCCCAGTTATTCTCTCTTCTCCTTTCTCCCATCAAGCAGAAAATACAAAAGCATGAAAGCATATACCACGTTCAAGAACAGCTTCTTCCCCACTGTTCTCAAAGTCCTGTCACTTACAAAGAATGCCCAACCAACCTCAATGCGGCCCTTGCATTTAAAAAAAAATCAGTAATACTTTGTAGCTCCACACAGTAACACTGTCACCTGCACTCTGGCATTTTTCTCATCGCACTAAATATCCCATCTCCCCCCATGTCTGCCTTCCGCAAAGACCGCTCCCTCCGCAACTCCCTCGTCAATTCTTCCCTTCCCTCCCGCACCACCCCCTCCACGGGCATTTTCCGTTGCAACCGCAAGAAATGCAATACCTGTCCCTTCACCTCCCCCCTCGACTCCATTCAAGGACCCAAGCAGTCGTTCCAGGTGCGACAAAGGTTCACCTGCATCTCCTCCAACCTCATCTACTGCATCCGCTGCTCTAGATGTCAGCTGATTTACATCGGGGAGACTAAGCGGAGGTTGGGCGATCGTTTCGCCGAACACCTCCGCTCAGTCCGCAATAACAAACCTGACCTCCCGGTGGCTCAGCACTTCAACTCCCCCTCCCATTCCAACCCGACATCTCTGTCCTGGGTCTCCTCCATTGCCAGAGTGAGCAACAGCGGAAATTGGAGGAACAGCACCTCATATTCCGCCTGGGGACCTTGCGTCCGGATAGCATTAACATTTAATTCTCCCAATTTTGCTAGCCCTTGCTGTCTCCTCCCCTTCCTTAACCCTCTAGCTGTCTCCTCCCACCCTCCCATCCGCCCGCCCTCGGGCTCCTCCTCCTCCCCCTTTTCCTTCCTTCTCCCCCCCACCCCCCATCAGTCTGAAGAAGGGTTTCGGCCCGAAACGTCGCCTATTTCCTTCGCTCCATAGATGCTGCTGCACCCGCTGAGTTTCTCCAGCAATTTTGTGTACCTTGTATGTGTAAAACTTGATTGTATTCATGTGGAGTATGATTTGACTGGATGGCATGCAAACAAGGTTTTTCACTGTATCTCGGTACACGTGACGATAATAAAACCAATACCCACCAAACCAATAACTCCAATCTTTCAATCTACCCCTTGCAGCACTCACAATTTTTTATCTGTGTGTTCTCCATTCCTGTAATGCTACACTCTGTCTTCTATGACCAAGCTCGTTTTGGTTCCAATTTGCAAAATCACATGGGATCCATGAGGCAAAATCTTCAGGAGCAGCTTACCTTGTCAAATGCTTTCTTGAAGACCATACAGACAACATGCATTGCCTTACCTTCATCATTCTCCTATTTAATTGCAGCAAAGCAGTGTTGTTTATTTTACAGTAAATATATTCTGCCAAGTGCATATTTCGTTTAGAGATGCAGCGTGGAAACAAGGCCCTTCGGCCCACTGAGTTCATGGTGACCAGCGATCCATGTACACTAGCACTGTCCTACATACTAGAGAAAGTTTAATTGTTTTAAACCAAAGCCAATTAACTCACAAAACTGTACGTCTTTGGAGCGTGGGAGGAAACCGGAGCACCAGGGGTAAACGCACGCGGTCATGGGGAGAATGTATAAATTCTATTCAGACAGCACCCGTAGTCAGGATTGAATCCGGGTACCTGCCACTGTAAGGCAGCAACTCTGCCGCTGTGCCACCGTGCCATCCATTACTTAAAAAGGACGGGGGATGGTCTCCAGTGTCTGTCCCATCCTTTGCTGATATCTCACCTCCAGTTCGGACTCTCCATTGTGAGACCCCAGTCGGAAGGAGGTCCCATTGTAGGTCTGAGCATCAATGGTGGAGATCCCAATGGCCAGGTTGGGGGTGGAGATGTTCACTGATGGTCCATCGAAGATCATCTTGGCCGTCAACGCGTCCACTGTCCTCAAAGCCCTGTGGGTGAAGGAAAAGCAAACATGGTTTTGAAGCCTGAGAGTCTTCAACCCAGCCGAAAGTTGGAGAATTGGATGCTGGAGGAAGGCGGAGACATCAGGGTGGGCTCAGAATTGGGTGAGGTGTGGGCGCAGCAGTGGGAACGAGAAGCCTCTGCTGTGGACAAACCACTCAGCATCACCAAGGATCTCAGCCACTCGAGCAACATCTGTGAATGGGACATGTATTGACAGCATTGACAGGTCGTGGCCCTGCATCAGGACGAGGTTGAGCAGCAACTGTGGGAGAGACAGTTAGTTGTTTTCTTCAGATCCACCATCTCTTGTGTCCCCATTAGAGATTTGCTCTACATTTTCGGGAGACTATTAGAACTTGGGGCGGTCTTATAGAGATGGGTAGAAGACTTGACATGGTAGATGTCAAGATGTATTAATTTGTGGGGGTCTCGAACAAAGGGACAAAATGAGAGAACAGTCCTTTACAAAAGAGGTGCATAAAAAATTCTTCTCAGACAGTGGTGAGCGCTGGGAATTCTCTGTCCCAGTGGGGTTGTGGAGATTGGATAACTGGAGGTTTTTAAATAGAGGTAGATACATTTTTGAAAGATCAGGGAATTGAGGGTTATGGGAAACTGGCACAGAAGAGTAATTGAGCCCAGCATAAATCAGCCATGATCACATTGAATGGCAGGGCAAGCTTGAGGGGCCGAGTGGCCTATTCCTATGATTTTTGTGTGCTCTAAAGAATGGCAACCTCACCTTGGGGCAGTTGATAAGCCCCAAAGGAACACCTGATTTAGGTCAATTTAGGCTCCTCAGCAGTGTTCCCTGGCTACTATTAGTTTCTTCAGATATTTTCAAGAGTAAAGAAGCATTCTCTGGTGTCTTGAGATAGAGCTTTGATTGAGCCAAGTGTATGTAAGCTTTGTGTCTGTGTGTTTGTTTATGGTGTGTGCGTGTATGTGTATGTGTGCATATACGTTAGCAATGTTACAAAATTTTGAGATTTTAAAAATAAAGTCTGTAATTTATCCCATCAGATAAAGCATAAAAATAAGTTTAATTTGACACCTAATTCACTTTCATATCTCAAGTATTTAAAAAGTTATGGCCATTTTCATACTCGGAAATGAGCATCTTGTTCCCTATTGATTTTCTATGGACATAACAAAAAAGTTGTGATCGTGAACAGTCAAAAGCCCATAACTTTCTTAAAAATTAAGAGAACTGAATGAAATTTTCAGTTATCATAGATTGAAGCATTCTGAAACAAATATAAAATAATCTTACTTGGATGACCTGAAATTAAAGCATATAATTAGTTAGTTACCTAATTGTAGCTAATTTCAGACTTCAATTACTAGATCTAAACATCTTTCCATTTCTTAATAAATGATTAACATTTTTAAATAGCCTAAATGTCCAAATAATATTCACAAATAATTCACAATAAAACATGATTTTTAAATCTCATTTACATTAATTTATAGGCCAAATGGAAGGAATTTAGTGCTCAATTGCTGTAAATAAATGCCCATTTAAATCAGCTTTCCAGTGGGTCCCTGTGGAACGCGCTGGTTTAGAACGTTCACATTGCGGTAGATTTGTGCCCCAAATGCCCAGAAAAATACTGCGCGATATAATGGGCCCAAAATGAGCTACTCGCAATATTAAACTTTGTATGAAGGGATCTTTAGAAGCCCTTTTTAATGTAAAAATATACAACCTTCCTTCTGCTATTTGCTTTATGAGACCCTGCGGTTGCTGGCGGTCGCGGGTTTAGAGATTGATTTTTAAACTACTATAACTATTATTCAAGGCCTTTAAACCTAATAATAGCTTTTGCGACGGGGTCTTCCAGCGATTTTTCGTTAATAATTAACTAGGCTGAACATCTTCGATTTGAACAGCCTAGAGAAAATCGCGTTTTAAACCCGCCCCCTCTAAACGGCGCCAAAATCGCGCACACCCGCAGCGGCAGATTTTCAAAGACGCTTCAGGTAGGCTTTGCAACATACCTATATACGTGTGTGAGTATGTGTGTGTACGTATGTGTGGCTGACTATGTGTGTGTGAGTGTATGTGTGCGCATATGCGTGTGTGGGTATACGTGTGTGTGTGTGTGTGCGCATGTGTGTACGTGTGTGTGTGTGTGTGTGTGTCTGTTTCTGTGTGTGGGAGGATGGATGTGTGTATGTAGTGTGCAGTGTGTTTGTGTCTAATGTGATTTGTGCTTGTATGTGTTGTGTATGTTGGCTCCCTCTCACCCAACATCATAAGAATGGCACAGTTAGTAGAGCAGATACAGAGGCACGGGTTCAATCCTGACCTGGCCTTAGACATGTTCACGAATAGGAAAGGCTGTGAGTAATAAGCGATTACACAGGCAAATGGCACCAACTCAGGAAGGTATCTTGGTCGGAATGGAAAGTTGGCTGAAGGGCCTGTTTCCCTGCAGTACGACTATGAATCTAGATGTAGGAAGGAACTGCAGAAGCAGGTTTACACCGAAGGTAGACACAAAATGCTGAAATAACACAGTGGGTCTGGCAGCATATTTGGAGAAAAGGAATAGGTGACGTTTTCGGTCCAAATCCTTGTTCTGACGGGTTCTTTTTCGTCTGAAGAAGGGTTTCAACCCGAAACGTCACCTATTTATTTCCTCCAGATATGCTGCCTGACCTGTTGAGTTACTGCAGCATTTTGTGTCTATCGTTTATGACTCTATAAAATAGAATGAATGTAGGATTAATATGGGTGGGAGCTTCATGGTCATTGTAGACTGAAAAGGCCGAAGGAGAGTGCCCGTAACCTCCTATAGTGCCACATGCTCTGACATGTTCTCAACTGGCAAAGGAATAACCACACAATCAGACGCATCGACTGAGGGGCACTCACACTTGTGAAGATGTGGTGAGCGCGGTGTCCGAACTCGAGAGAATATTGGACAGGACCGTCAGAACAGTGGACGCCAAGGACGAGTTGATCTCAGCCACGATGACGATCTGATTCAGTGTATCCAACAGCAGGTCCACCTCCTCCCGGGTGAGGTTCTTGTCCGCAGAGTAGTCAAGGAGCAGGAAGGCCACCTCAGCCGCATTTTCTACAAGAAGCAACGGACGATAGGTTACAGAGATTCCAGCAGTGCGGCACCACGGGAGAACGGGATGGAGGTTATGGAAAGGTCAGGGTGAGATCTTTGGGGACTAGTGTACAGGAAATGTGAGACCAAAGTGGGGCCATGGGAAATCAAAGCAACATCTTTGTAAGGGCAGTGTATGTATGCTTTGTGTCTGTGTGTTTGTGTATGGTCAGGGATGTAGTGTATTTTTCTGATGGTCTGGGAGTGGAATTACTGTGGTTTATTTGGGGCTCTACATCTCAGGGTGGACATTGTCTATGGACCTGATGCGCTACAATGTGTTACAATGCTGAGAACTATATTCTACTCCCTGTATCTTCCCTTTTAGGTATTACTGGAATATGTGGGACCCTTTGGGGCCCATGTTCACACGGGTGGGCTGGTCCCCCAACGCAATATTCCACCTCTCTGCCAATTCCAATATTGGTGGCCAGTGGGAGTGGGCAGGGCCCCCAAACTCAAGTGCAGTTTCATACCATTTCATGCAGGATACAAGGCCACCACATTCAAATGCAGTTTCATACCATTTCAAGCAGCGTGAAACCACCATAAAAGCACACTAAACACCACATAAATGCCACATAAACACCACACTCACAGTTCAGTGTTCAGTTGATTCACAGCTCAGAGTCGTGACCTCTCCCTCCCCCATCTTGCAGAGAATGAGCCACACCCACACTTCCGGGTTATATAACCCCTCCCCCTACCACCAGAAGGGGCGTGGCCTTCATGGCGTGATTGACTGGGGAGAGATTCTCAACATTTTTAAAACACTAATAACACTTTTATTTTTCATTGATGGGAAGAATCCTCTGCACCTGATGAACGGAGGGAGACTGAGGAAGATGCCCAAAATTCACAGCCGTAGTGGTAGCGTTTTATCTAAAATCAATATACAGTGCAAACAGGAAGTTGTCAAGTTTAGACTTTTAATCATTTGCCATTTCGAACCAACCACCACCAACAATCATTAGCAGTGCTTTATTTCAAACCATTCACCACCAACCACCATTTGCAGTCCTTTATTTCAAACCAACCACCATTTTCTGTGCTTTATTTCAAACCAACCACCACCAACCACCATTTGCTGTGCTTTATTTCAAACCAACCACATTTTCATTTTCAAACCACATTAAGGGCACCCAAGGTCAGTAAAACCACACTCACAGTTTAGTAGACATGTGTTCAGTGTTATTCAAAGCTCAGACTGAGAGACGTGAACCTCTCGCTCCTCCATCTTGCAGAGACTAACTGAGGCACTCAACACTTCCGGGTTTTATAGTCCTTCCGGAAGGGGCGTGGCCTTCAGGAGAGAGAATCTCAACATTTTTAAACACTAATAACTCTTTTATTTTTCATCGATGGGAAAAATCCTCTTGCCCTGCACATCGGAGGGGGACTCTGAGTAAGATGGCCAAAAATCACACCTGTAAGTGGAGGCGTTTTTTCTAAAATCAATATACAGAACAACAGGAAGTGGTCAAGATCAGACTTTTAGTAATATAGAAGATTATACTTGAGTTTGACTTGATTGTATTTATGTATGGTACATCTGACCTGTTTGGATTGCATGTAATACAAAGCTTTTCACAGTACATCGGTACATGTGACAAAAATAAACCTAAATCTCAACCTAAAGGCTCTACAGTATTTTCTCATATTATTTTCTTATACTATTACCTCTTTATATGTTATCATATTAATAATTTCTCATTATGGGTGTGTGTGTGTTTCTGTGTGTGGGAGGGTGAGTGTGTCCGCGGAAAATCATCCGCATTTTCCAAAGCATAAACCCTTGACAAAAATTGACAACATTTGTTTATTTCGCATTTTATGTTTATGTAATTATTTTATTTTCTCATATAAATTCCATAAGAGCACATTTTTATTTTGTAATGTCGAAATATTTTGGTAGTAAATTCCACTGGGATTAATTTCCATTAGCCAAACGGCTGTAAAGCAGGGAACACTAATAATGTATATATAAGCATGTCTGCATATTTACCCTTTCATTCTGGTTTGCAATTAGTATTGCAAGTTGCACAAAATGACCTGGAAACTACTCTTAAGCATTTTTGTTGTGTTGAAAGAGCATTGCGTATCACCCAAACACCGTTCTGATAAGTTCCACAGTGGTGTAGCTGTTTGAGTCATTGCATTACAGCATAAGCTTCTGAAGAGATATGGAAGGAAACAAGAGCACACTGGGCAAACCCACACGGTCACAAGGAAAACACGCACTGGAGGTCAGGAATGAACCCAGCTCGCTGGAGCAGTGATGGAGCAACTCTACCAACTACGCTGCCCCAAAATCTGTCTTTGTACTTTCCGCTTCGATGGAGTTTGGTGGCTCCCCTCTTACCCAACATCAACCTTGCTTGAGAGAAAGGACAGCGAGGTACTTCACTGGCATTACCTGCAGATACCGGTGGAAAGTCACTGGTGTTGGAGCTGTTCGAACAGTTACTCATGTTAGGTGACTCCCAGTATGATGTGTAATTCTGTGTGTTTAAAACACTGTTGAGACAAAGAAAAGATCATAATTGAAGGTTTGTTCATATCAGCAATGGATTGGAATGTTCTGTTCTCCCGTTGATTCATAAAGTCACACAGCTGGGACACGGGTCTTTTGACGCAACTTTTCCATGCCAACTAAGTTGTCGAACTGGGCAAGTCCCACTTGTCTATGCCTGGCCATATCCCTTCAAATTCTTCCTATCCATGTACCTGTCCAATTTCTTTAGTTGCAATTGTACCCACCACTATCACATCCTCTTTCAGCTTCTTCCACATATACATCACCCTTTGTGTGCTAAAGTTGTCCCTCAGGTCACTTTTAAATCTTTCTCCATTCACCTTAATCCTATGCCCTTAGTTTGAGACTCCCTTATCTAGAATGCCTAGAGTTTTAGATTCCCTTACTCTCCAAAAAAGACTGTGACCATCCACCTTACGTACGCCAATCATAATTTCATATATTTCAATAAGGTTGCCTCAAACTTTTGTGCTCCAAGGAAAAAAAGTATGTCAGGGACTTTGCAGACAAAGATCAGGGATATGGTGTATTTCTCTGATGGTCTGGGAATGGAATTACTGTGGTTACTTCTGGGCTCAACATCTCAAAGTAGACATTGTTTATGGACCCGATGCGCTACAATGTGTTACAATGTTGAGAACTATATTCTAAACTAAAGCTTCCCCTTTAGGTATTATGCTTGAGTTTGACTTGATTGTATTTATGTATGGTAGATCTGACCTGTTTGGATGGCATTGGGTCCCTGTCCCATGGGAGGCCTGGTCCCCCAACGCAACCCGTTCCCCAACGCAATATTCCACCACTTACCCATAGCCAACAACTGCGCAGGGGCTGCTCATTTCGATTTATGCAACCTCCCTCATTTTTAAACTTTAAAAAAAAATGCAATTGCACTTGCTAGCGTGCAGAACTCAGTGTACTGTGACTTTAAAAAAATTGCATTTGCACTTTCTGGGGCTAGCAGGACTCAGTGACCTTGGATAGCAACAATGTTGCGAGCTGGGCGACAATCCCATTGTGACGTCACAGTTGTAAGCACAGGGAATAAGCAGTTATTTTTCTCAACGTTTTTTTGAGGTTTTTGAACATTTTAATTAATAACTCGAGAAATAATGCATGAGTTTTTCAGATAAGCCAATTTTGGACTCCACGGGATAAATCCCTATCGGAATATGAAAACATTTTACCGTTAGCACGTCGACTTTTCAAGAAGATGTGATTACACACAAACACAAACACACACACACACATACAGACACATCCAAGATCAGACTTTTAAGTATATAATAGATAATAGATAGATATTATTCATTTGTCGTATTTTTATCTCATATATTTCCTTATACTATTACCTCTCTATATATGATCATATTGGTAATTTGTCATATTTTTATTTCATATCATATTATTACAATTGTCAGAAAACATTTGAACAGGTACTTTGATTAATTAAATTAAACAGCAATAGACTGTGCAGCCATACTTGGCTGTAAAGTTTTAAAATAGTCAATGGTTCTGAAGTGGGCTTTTACATGCAAAAAGAAAAAGCTTCTGAAGCTAAATTTATTATTTAAAAATCAGCAATCTCCATACACTCGCACTATCCTACATACAAGGGATATTTTACAATTCTTACCGAAGCCAATTAACATACAACTCGTATGTCTTTCGAATATGGGAGGAAACTGGAGTTCCCGGTGAAAACCCATGTGGTTATGGGGAGAACGTAGAAATTCTGTACGACAGCACTCATAATCATGATCAAACCCGGGAATATGGTGCTGTAAGGAAGCAACTCTACGCTGCACCACCATGCCATATATAACTTTATGCAAAGCATGCATTATTATTTACTGCATATTCCTCTCAATCTAGTAGAGTAAGGGTTGGTCTGATTGTGATATTTAAGAACCTGATTTAGTCAAGACAGAATATGTATCTCCTCCAGTGGGGCGATTTAGATATACATATGAAAAACTTCGGGAAACATGACTTCCCATGAAGGATAATATAAATCAGTTGTACAATCTGTGGAGCTTGTAAGTCTGGTTGACAAGAGGAAATTGTTAAATGTTAGTTAGAAAAGGCAACAGAAAAATTTGCCTTGAATAGGTTAAAAGGTTTCTTTAGACCCTTACCACTTCCTGCTGGCGAACTGGCTGGGATTGGTGTGACAGGGCAGGAGCAAAGTGCTCATTGGTCTGGTGGACGTCCATGTATACTGAGGGTTTTTTTCGAAGGTGCAGTTCACTGTGGATAAAGGACATTGAAACTGTGAAGATCCATTTTAGAGCAAGAGAGCGTGTTTAATGCATGCTTTACTGGTTCACCTTTTTTGTTCTAGGTCTGCCGTGAATCTAATACACAATGAGACTGTATGCGTCCAAGTCCTTTAATGCTATGCACTGTAACTCTGGACTCTACACATGCATGGCCTTGCCTAATCATTTTGACTTTACATTAGACTACAGATGGAAACAGGATATTCAGCCCACCGAGTCCGTGCCAACCAGCAATCACCCCAAACATTAACACTATCCTTCACACTAGGAATCATTTTACAATTTTACCGAAGCCAATGAACCTACAAACCTGCATGTATTTGGAATGTGGGAGGAAACCGGAACACCCGGAGAAAACCCACGCAGTCACAGAGAGAACAAACAAACTCCTTACAGACAGCACCCTTAGTCACGATCAAACCCAGGTCTCTGGCAGACATCAATTCTACCGCGGCCCCATGTGCCGTCATCCAGAAGCAAACAATTTGCACCTTTGATAAAAGTTTGTTCCTTGTATCATGGGTGTTGCTGGCAAGGCTGGCATTTATTCCTAACTGTACCTGATGATAGAGAAGAGTCATTGCTCTCCTTCTGATAAAGGTACTCCCCATCCTATCTACGAGTTAGGACCAGATGATGACGTGTTTCCAAATCATGAGGGCGTGCAACTTGCAAGGAAATCTGCAGGTGGTACTGTTCCCATGCACCTGTCCTCTCATCCATATGTTTGGGTTTGGGAGGTGCTGTCAGGGTAATCTGTAGCGCAATTTGTCGATGATACTATGGCCACAGTACGCCTGTGGTGGTGGGAGTGAGGATCCAGGACGATAAAGTAAATAAAACACTTGAGCTGCTTTGTTCTGGATAGTGTCATCCATTTTGAGTATTGTCAACCCATCACCTATTCCTTTTCACCAGAGATGCTGCCTGACCCCCTCATTTACTCCAGCTTTTTGTGTCTACCTTCGGTTGAAACCAGCATCTGCAGTTCCTTCCTACATATTTTGTCTGCTCCACTGCAAAATCTCCTCAAGGTATGCCTACTTTGAAGAAGTTCTCTTCCTCTCTCCAACGAGATTATGAAGAAGAGTCTCGACCCGAAACATCACCTATTCCTTTTCTCCAGAGATGTTGCCTGACCCACTTAGTTGCTCCAGCTTTCTGCGTGTCTCAACCATTTTAAATACAGTTCAAGCTGCACGCATCCAGGCAGGGGTAAAATATTCAATGACACTCCTGGCCTGCGCCTTGTAGATGGTGGAAAGGCTTCGGAATGTCAGGAGGTTAGTCACTCGATGAAGGATACCAAGCCTTTGAGCTACTCTGTGGCCACAGTGATGTATGGGTGATCAATGGTGGAACTCTTCTGGTCAATGGAGACCCCAAGATGTTGACTCAGCAGTGGTGGTGGCATTGAATATTAAGTGATTACACTCTCCCTTATTGGCCACTGCTGAAGATGGCTGGGATGGGGACACTGCTCTGATGAAACCCTGGAAATGGAATGATGGATCTCCAACAACCACAACCATCTTCCTTTCTACATAACTTAGTGCATACCTGCCGAGCAAATCTCAGTCAATAGAGTTCGAGCGAGGTCCCCCTTATAAAAAACTATCACTCTCTCTTGATCACTCACAATGGAACATGACTCCTCTCCCTGATCTATCCTCTCCCTGATCTATCCCCTCCCATCACAGGCAGCTGGCTCTAACCTCAGAAACCCTTCCTGCTTAGTCCATTTGATCTATGTCATTGTTTATGGTTCAAATACTCCTCTTTATCTTTCCCTATCTCCATCTCCTTCATCTGCAGGATTTCTCTTCATGTTTATCCGGTCTCCCCTTAAAAGTATAAGGTCCATAATTTGACAGGGAAAAAAAGCTTTTTTTTTACATCCCTGTTGTTTTCTGGCTAAATTTCTCCATATTGGTGGCCAGTGGGAATGGGCAGGGCCCCCAAACTTAAGTGCAGTTTCATACCATTTCATGCAGAATACAAGGCCACCACATTCAAATGCAGTTTCATACCATTTCAAGCAGCGTGAAACCACCATAAAAGCACACTAAACACCACATAAATGCCACATAAACACCACACTCACAGTTCAGTGTTCAGTTGATTCACAGCTCAGTCGTGACCTCTCCCTCCCCCATCTTGCAGAGAATGAGCCACACCCACACTTCCGGGTTATATAACCCCTCCCCCTACCACCAGAAGGGGCGTGGCCTTCATGGCGTGATTGACTGGAGAGAGATTCTCAACATTTTTTAAACACTAATAACACATTTATTTTTCATTGATGGGAAGAACCCTCTGCACCTGATGAGCGGAGGGAGACTGAGGAAGATGCCCAAAAATCACAGCCGTAGTGGTAGCGTTTTATCTAAAATCAATATACAGTGCAAACAGGAAGTTGTCAAGTTTAGACTTTTAATCATTTGCCATTTCGAACCAACCACCACCAACAATCATTAGCAGTGCTTTATTTCAAACCATTCACCACCAACCACCATTTGCAGTCCTTTATTTCAAACCAACCACCATTTGCAGTGCTTTATTTCAAACCAACCACCACCAACAACCATTTGCAGTCCTTTATTTCAAACCAACCACCATTTGCAGTGCTTTATTTCAAACCAACCACCACCAACCACCATTTGCTGTGCTTTATTTCAAACCAACCACATTTTCATTTTCAAACCACATTAAGGGCACCCAAGGTCAGTAAAACCACACTCACAGTTTAGTAGACATGTGTTCAGTGTTATTCACAGCTCAGGCTGAGAGACGTGAACCTCTCGCTCCTCCATCTTGCAGAGACTAACTGAGGCACTCAACACTTCCGGGTTTTATAGTCCCTCCGGAAGGGGCGTGGCCTTCAGGAGAGAGAATCTCAACATTTTTAAACACTAATAACTTTTATTTTTCATCGATGGGAAAAATCCTCTTGCCCTGCACATCGGAGGGGGACTCTGAGTAAGATGGCCAAAAATCACACCTGTAAGTGGAGGCGCTTTTTCTAAAATCAATATACAGAACAACAGGATGTGGTCAAGATCAGACTTTTAGTAATATAGAAGATTATACTTGAGTTTGACTTGATTGTATTTATGTATGGTACATCTGACCTGTTTGGATTGCATGTAATACAAAGCTTTTCACAGTACATCGGTACATGTGACAAAAATAAACCTAAATCTCAACCTAAAGGCTCTACAGTATTTTCTCATATTATTTTCTTATACTATTACCTCTTTATATGTTATCATATTAATAGTTTCTCATTATGGGTGTGTGTGTGTTTCTGTGTGTGGGAGGGTGAGTGTGTCCGCGGAAAATCATCCGCATTTTCCAAAGCATAAACCCTTGACAAAAATTGACAACATTTGTTTATTTCGCATTTTATGTTTATGTAATTATTTTATTTTCTCATATAAATTCCATAAGAGCACATTTTTATTTTGTATCTCAAAATATTTTGGTAGTAAATTCCACTGGGATTAATTTCCATTAGCCAAACGGCTGTAAAGCAGGGAACACTAATAATGTATATATAAGCATGTCTGCATATTTACCCTTTCATTCTGGTTTGCGATTAGTATTGCAAGTTGCACAAAATGACCTGGAAACTACTCTTAAGCATTTTTGTTGTGTTGAAAGAGCATTGCGTATCACCCAAACACCGTTCTGATAAGTTCCACAGTGGTGTAGCTGTTTGAGTCATTGCATTACAGCATAAGCTTCTGAAGAGATATGGAAGGAAACAAGAGCACACTGGGCAAACCCACACGGTCACAAGGAAAACACGCACTGGAGGTCAGGAATGAACCCAGCTCGCTGGAGCATTGATGGAGCAACTCTACCAACTACGCTGCCCCAAAATCTGTCTTTGTACTTTCCACTTCGATGGAGTTTGGTGGCTCCCCTCTTACCCAACATCAACCTTGCTTGAGAGAAAGGACAGCGAGGTACTTCACTGGCATTACCTGCAGATACCGTTGCGTTGGAGCTGATCGAACAGTTACTCATGTTAGGTGACTCCCAGTAAGATGTGTAATTCTGTGTGTTTAAAATACTGTTGAGACAAAGAAAATATCATAATTGAAGGTTTGTTCATATCAGCAATGGATTGGAATGTTCTGTTCTCCCGTTGATTCATAAAGTCACACAGCTGGGACACGGGTCTTTTGACGCAACTTTTCCATGCCAACTAAGTTGTCGAACTGGGCAAGTCCCACTTGTCTATGCCTGTTACAATTGTCAGAAAACATTTGAACAGGTACTTTGATTAATTAAATTAAACAGCAATAGACTCTGCAGCCATACTTGGCTGTAAAGTTTTAAAATAGTCAATGGTTCTGAAGTGGGCTTTTACATGCAAAAAGAAAAAGCTTCTGAAGCTAAATTTATTATTTAAAAATCAGCAATCTCCATACACTCGCACTATCCTACATACAAGGGATATTTTACAATTCTTACCGAAGCCGATTAACATACAACTCGTATGTCTTTCGAATATGGGAGGAAACTGGAGCTCCCGGAGAAAACCCATGTGGTTATGGGGAGAACGTAGAAATTCTGTACGACAGCACTCATAATCATGATCAAACCCGGGAATATGGTGCTGTAAGGAAGCAACTCTACGCTGCACCACCATGCCATATATAACTTTATGCAAAGCATGCATTATTATTTACTGCATATTCCTCTCAATCTAGTAGAGTAAGGGTTGGTCTGATTGTGATATTTAAGAACCTGATTTAGTCAAGACAGAATATGTATCTCCTCCAGTGGGGCAATTTAGATATACATATGAAAAACATCGGGAAACATGACTTCCCATGAAGGATAATATAAATCAGTTGTACAATCTGTGGAGCTTGTAAGTCTGGTTGACAAGAGGAAATTGTTAAATGTTAGTTAGAAAAGGCAACATAAAAATTTGCCTTGAAGAGGTTAAAAGGTTTCTTTAGACCCTTACCACTTCCTGCTGGCGAACTGGCTGGGATTGGTGTGACAGGGCAGGAGCAAAGTGCTCATGGGTCTGGTGGACGTCCATGTATACTGAGGGTTTTTTTCGAAGGTGCAGTTCACTGTGGATAAAGGACATTGAAACTGTGAAGATCCATTTTAGAGCAAGAGAGCGTGTTTAATGCATGCTTTACTGGTTCACCTTTTTTGTTCTAGGTCTGCCGTGAATCTAATACACAATGAGACTGTATGCGTCCAAGTCCTTTAATGCTATGCACTGTAACTCTGGACTCTACACATGCATGGCCTTGCCTAATCATTTTGACTTTACTTTAGACTACAGATGGAAACAGGATATTCAGCCCACCGAGTCCGTGCCAACCAGCAATCACCCCAAACATTAACACTATCCTTCACACTAGGAATCATTTTACAATTTTACCGAAGCCAATGAACCTACAAACCTGCATGTATTTGGAATGTGGGAGGAAACCGGAACACCCGGAGAAAACCCACGCAGTCACAGAGAGAACAAACAAACTCCTTACAGACAGCACCCTTAGTCACGATCAAACCCAGGTCTCTGGCAGACATCAATTCTACCGCGGCCCCATGTGCCGTCATCCAGAAGCAAACAATTTGCACCTTTGATAAAAGTTTGTTCCTTGTATCATGGGTGTTGCTGGCAAGGCTGGCATTTATTCCTAACTGTACCTGATGATAGAGAAGAGTCATTGCTCTCCTTCTGATAAAGGTACTCCCCATCCTATCTACGAGTTAGGACCAGATGATGACGTGTTTCCAAATCATGAGGGCGTGCAACTTGCAAGGAAATCTGCAGGTGGTGCTGTTCCCATGCACCTGTCCTCTCATCCATATGTTTGGGTTTGGGAGGTGCTGTCAGGGTAATCTGTAGCGCAATTTGTCGATGATACTATGGCCACAGTACGCCTGTGGTGGTGGGAGTGAGGCTCCAGGACGATAAAGTAAATAAAACACTTGAGCTGCTTTGTTCTAGGTAGTGTCATCTATTTTGAGTATTGTCAACCCATCACTTATTCTTTTTCACCAGAGATGCTGCCTGACCCTCTCATTTACTCCAGCTTTTTGTGTCTACCTTCGGTTGAAACCAGCATCTGCAGTTCCTTCCTACAAATTTTGTCTGCTCCACTGCAAAATCTCCTCAAGGTATGCCTACTTTGAAGAAGTTCTCTTCCTCTCTCCAACGAGACCCGAAACATCACCTATTCCTTTTCTCCAGAGATGTTGCCTGACCCACTGAGTTGCTCCAGCTTTCTGCATCTCTCAACCATTTTAAATACAGTTCAAGCTGCACGCATCCAGGCAGGGGTAAAATATTCAATGACACTCCTGACCTGCGCCTTGTAGATGGTGGAAAGGCTTCGGAATGTCAGGAGGTTAGTCACTCGATGAAGGATACCAAGCCTTTGAGCTACTCTGTGGCCACAGTGATGTATGGGTGATCAATGGTGGAACTCTTCTGGTCAATGGAGACCCCAAGATGTTGACTCAGCAGTGGTGGTGGCATTGAATATTAAGTGATTACACTCTCCCTTATTGGCCACTGCTGAAGATGGCTGGGATGGGGACACTGCTCTGATGAAACCCTGGAAATGGAATGATGGATCTCCAACAACCACAACCATCTTCCTTTCTACATAACTTAGTGCATACCTGCCCAGCAAATCTCAGTCAATAGAGTTCGAGGGAGGTCCCCCTTATAAAAAACTATCACTCTCTCTTGATCACTCACAATGGAACATGACTCCTCTCCCTGATCTATCCTCTCCCTGATCTATCCCCTCCCATCACAGGCAGCTGGCTCTAACCTCAGAAACCCTTCCTCCTTAGTCCATTTGATCTATGTCATTGTTTATGGTTCACAGAATGTACAAATACTCCTCTTTATCTTTCCCTATCTCCATCTCCTTCATCTGCAGGATTTCTCTTTGTGTTTATCCAGGTCTCCCCTTAAAAGTATAAGGTCCATAATTTGACAGGGAAAAAAAGCTTTTTTTTTTACAACCCTATTGTTTCTGGCTAAATTTCTCCTAAATTCCCAACTGGATTTATTTTGCACCCCACTTCATTTCCGACTTGTCGAGCCCCTTCAAAGTTCTCACATCGTCACCCTCCAACTTTCTCTCTTGACAAGAAAGAAGTCCCAGCCTGTTCAGTATTTCTTGGTGGAAGGAGACCATTTAGCCCATCCGACCTAGGCTGGTAACCTTGCTAATAGAAACAATATCTCATGTGATCCACTTACCTATGGGCTGTACATGGATCGAGTTAATGGACAGGTTGTTTCCAATGACTGAAGATTTATTGATCAGCCTTTCTTGGACCACTCGCTCCTCCAGGTAAATATTTTTGGTAATGTTGTAATATAGGATTGCCAGGCAGTTGTAGCTGAGAACAGAATGATAACGCATTGTAATTTGTTTTTTTAAAATTAAGAGACACAGCGCGGAAACAGGCCCTTCAGCCGACAGGGTCCACGCCGACCAGCAATCCCCGCACATTAACACTATCCTACACCCACTAGGGACAATTTAAAAAAAAAATTTAATCAAGCCAATTAACCTACAAACCGGTACGTCTTTGGAGTGTGGGAGGAAATCGAAGATCTCGGAGAATACCCATGCAGGTCACGGGGAAATCGTACAAACTCCGTACAGACAGCACCCGCATCCATAGTCGGATTGAACCCGGGACTCCGGCGCTGCATTCGCTGAAAGGCAGCAACTCTACCGTGCGCCAAATTTCAGAACATAACTGAATTTACTGTTGTGATACAAACGGAGAGACCTTGGAAATCAGTGAAGACTCAATCATGTAACTGATGGGTCAAGACCCATACACAGCTCTGCATGTCCAGGTATCTTTTCCTCGGGATCATTAGTTCACACTTGGGATATAAGGACAATCAAACAGCTTCCCAGGCCCTTTAAATGAGACTTTAGATATACAGTGTGGAAACAGGAGCACCTGGAGAAAACCCATGCGGTCACAGGGAGAACATACAAACTCCATACAGACAGCACCCGTGGTCAGGATCGAACCCGGGTCTCTGGCAACTGTACCACTGCTCCAATATACGTACCAACTAGCTTTAGCCTCTCCATGTTTCTTTCAAACCACTTGTCAAACTATCCATGGTGGGATTTAAATTCCACAAAGCATCGATAGAAGCCTAGCTTTTTAATTCCAGATTTATATAATTCTTCAAATTTGAATTCCCGTTGTTGGATTCAAAGTTATAGCTCTAGAACTTCATTTGATACCTTAGACACTATCTTTCAAAATAGGAATGTGGCATTGCAAAGGCTGAGCATATTATCGATTTCTTACCTCTTTTGCAGAGATCTGGCAGAGATCCTATGTGCTGAAGTTGCATTGCCTTCAAAAATACTGATCAACAACAGAAGAGAAAAAACAGTTTAAAATAAACTCTCCACAGTCCTCCCCACCATTGAAAACATCCTTTCTATGTATATTTGTTTACATTGGGTATACAAGCAAATAATTTCACTGTGCCTTGATACATGTGACAATAAAGTATTCCATAATGCATTCCATTCCATTCCATCCACATAAGACGCTGCCACAAAAATATGGCTTCTATCATCCAGGATCCCCACTTTCCGGCCCATAACCTCTTCTTGCAGTTACCATAGTGCATGAGGTACAGAAGTCCCCAGCCCTTGGATTCCATGTGTCCTAACCATCCAGACTAGCTTACCATATGGGCTTTTGTCAAAGACCGTGCTAAAGGCCATTTAGACAATTACCTTTACCGTGCCCTCATCAATCCTTTTTGTAAACTCTTCAGAAAACGTAATCAGATTTGTGCGTCATGATTTCTCACGCACAAAGTCATGCTGAATATCCGTAATCAGTCCATGTTTTCCAAATGCTGGTAAATCCTGTCCCTCAAAATCCCCTCCAAAACGTTCCCACCACTGACATCAGGCTCACTGGCTTGTAGTTGCCTGGCTTATCCTTGTTTCGCCTTCTGAAATAACAACATTAGCCACCTTCCAGTCTACCAGAACTTCACCCATGGTTAAAGCTGATGCAAAAACCTGTGCAGGGTTCTCCACAATCTTTTCCCCTATCTTCCTTGCATTTGGTCATGCCCTGGAGATTTATCTGTCTTAATGTCCTATAAGACCACAAATACCTTCTCTTTGATAATTTATATATGATCCAAACATCACAACTCCAAAACCTCCATTCTTTAACTTCCATTATCTATTCCACAGTATAAATGGAAGAGAAATGTTAATTTAATTTTCCCCTCATCTCTGGTGGATTTACCCAGAGCCATGCTGTTCAAAAAGGATACCTATTCTCTCCCAATCAACCCTTTTACTCTTAATATCTGCAGAATCTCTTCGGACTTTCATTTACCTTGCCTGCCAAATGGCCTCTTGATTGCCTTCTTAAGTTTACTCCTATACTTATTTTACCCACCTTGACCTTGACTGTCTAAATCTGACCTATGCCCCCTTTTTCCTGACCGTAGCTTCAACATCTCTCGTCACCAGGGTTCTGTAAACTTGCTAGCCTTGCCCTTCACCCTAACAGGAACATGCTGCCCCTGTATTCTTGTTATGTCACTTTTGAAAGCCTCACACTTTCCAGCCATCCTTTACCTACAGACTCAACAAAGTGACCTCTGCAAGTTCCCACCTAATGCCTCAATAATCAGCCTTGCCCCAAATTAGAGCCTAGAATGTTTGAGTTGTAAGGAGAGGCTAGATAGGTTGGATCTTTTATCCTTGGAGCATAGGAGGCTATAAGTGAATTTATAATATAAGATTCTAAAATCTTGACGTTCCTTGGCATCTGCAACAAGATATTCCTAAAATAGACACAAAAAGTTGGAGTAACACCGCAGAATAGGGAGCATCTCTAGAGAGAAGGAATGGGTGACATTTTGGGTCGAGACCCTTCTTCTGACTGAAAGTCATGGGAAAGGAAAACGAGAGTTATAGATGATGATGTAGAGAGATATAGAACAATGAATGAAAGATATGCAAAAAAGTTATAATGATAATGGAAACAGGCCATTGTTAGCTGTTTGTTGGGTGAAAACGAGAAGCTGGTGCAATTTGGGTAGGGGAGGGATGAAGAGAGAGGGAATACCGGGGTTACTTGAAATTAATTCCTAATACATCTGTTTCAAATAACCACTCCCTTTTCTGGTAACTATGACTGCTTGCTTGAACTCTCCACCAGTAAAAACATCTCTAATCTATTCTGTCATGCCCCCATGGGGTCTTGTATGTTTCTTATAAATTCCAGGGAATGTAGATCTGAACTTGTTATCCATTCCAAGCAGAACAATCCTCTCATCCTGAGAATTATCTTAATGAATCTCTTCTGAACTGCTGCCAGTGCTTGAATAGATGGTGCGGGGACATGGGATTAATTTAAAAAGCCACTTTGATCGGCATGGACAAGTTGGATCAAAGGGCTTGTTTCCATGCTGTATGACCCTGTGATCTATACCTTTTAAAAAAAATAAGCAGCCCAAAGCTGTCCCTAGTACTACAGGACTGATCTTTCCCATACACTGTACATTTATACAATTTTTTTCCATTTCCAAGCTTAAACCCACCACCATCCCTTAATAATAAAGACCAATGTACCAATTGCCTGTTGACCACGTTATATCAACAACTGACTACTTGCATATTATCCTTAAGTATATGGAATACCCTATTTCCCCAATACACTTGGAGTCTCTTTCCATTTAGATATTAGTCTGCCTACCAATGTGCATGACCTCTCAATTTCCTACACTTTCCATTTTCCACTCCATTTTCCATCCACTCATGCAAGCTATATATAGCCTGTTACAGAGTCCAATTGCCTATTTATGTGTCCTCAACAAACGAAGTCATTTTACTGCATTGGACTGTTCTAGTTTATACTGTAAGTTACAGAAACAAAGGGGCGGGCGTATCTGACAATATCTCGTGTAATGTTGCTAATAATCGCACTGCGTGAAATCTTTCTGTTACCCCAGGTTTAATGGCAGGTCAAACCTTGGCCATTCGTGTTATTCCTAAACGACAAAATCTCAAACGAGACGTTCCATCTCCTCACCTGACAGATTCGACGTACACAGTGTAATTCCAGTCCTGAAATGATGTGGTGAGCTGAAAAATAATTCAAGGCACTTGGGGTCAATGCACAATCCAAACCAGTAACATCCAGCTTGAATGAGCGAGAGGCACTCAAAGATAAATGCGTCGTGGTTTAAATTACAACCTCTACTTGGCTTCCCTACACAGCACATCATTCCATGCTCTAGCAAGATATCAACTTCTCAGTTGAATAAAAGTCAGATCACGGGAGGTCGCAGGGGTTGGTATTGGTATTGGTTTATTTTTGTTACGTACTGAAATACAGTGAATTACTGTTTTACATGCTTACTAGGCAGATCATACCATGCATGAGTACAGCAGATAGTTCCAAAGAGAAAAGAAACAGTGTAAAATATAGTGTTACAGCTACAGAGGAAGCGCAGAGAAAAAAAGTGCAATGGGCGCAATGGTAGATTGGGAGATCGGGAATACATTCCTAGTTTATGACAGGTCTGTTCAAGTCTGATGACAGGTGAGTCATAACTTTCCTTTGTTTGATCTCTTGTGTGTTTCTCTAGTTTTCTCCAAATCCATGCCTGCAGTTCACCTCAGTAACTCCCTGCACACATTGCTCCTAATGTGGCATAACCAAAATTGTACACAGCTGCAACTTGCCACTTCTACGGATCTATAGACTTGCATCCAAGATCCCTCCGTACATCAATATTCCTGAGCGTTGTGTCTTACTGTATGCTTTCCATTTACATTTGAAGTGCATCACTTCACAGTTGTCTAGATTAAACACCATCTGCTATTTCCTTATTGTATTCTTTCACAACCTTACTCACAATCCACAACTCCACTAACTTTTGTGTAATCTACAAATTTAACTCTATCTCCCTCCCTTCCCTCTACTGGCCCCTCTCCTTCCTCCCCGAGCTCCCCCATTCTCTTTACAGATCACCTGACTCCTGCTCCCCCATCCATCTTCTCTCTCGGACTCCTTCAAGATCATTTCCGGCTCCTCCTTTCTTGCTCTGGTTCCTCCTTACCTCTCAAACTCATTTCCTCCTTCACCTAGCTCCTCAGCTAACTCTAATGACCCCTTTTATTCGCTTGTACTCCCTTTAGAGACCTCTCCTGGTTTCTACGCCCCTCCTGGCCTCCCCCCCCCCCTTCTTTCCTCTCCCCCTCCCCCAATTATCTGGTTCTTCCCCTACTGCACACCTCCCTCTCCTCTCCCTCTGCTGACACTAGTTCAATCCCTTTCCCTCCCTGTACTGATCCATTTCCTCCTCCTCCTGACTCTTCCCCTTCCACATCTGACCCCTTGCTTCCTTCTGCCCTGGCCCATCAGAAAGTAATGGCCCTGTCCCACTGTACGAGTTCATTCAAGTCCTCTCCCGAGTTTAACAATAAAATCAAACTCGTGGTAAGCACGCAGAATGAACGTAGTGGGTACGTCGGAGCTCGGGGACGTCTCTTAGCGGCTCGTAACGCTGACGGCAGGTACTCGGGAAACGCGGTAAGCTAGGGAAGACTCGTGAAGATTTTTCAACATGTTGAAAAATGTCCACAAGAGCCCCGAGTGCCTGCGAGCGGCCATTACCGTAAATCTCCGAGTTCGAATCAGGGCAAACTCGGGAGAACTCTTTGAATGAACTCGTACAGTGGGGCAGGGCTTTAAGACTCTACCTCTGGCTCCCTTTATCTCCATTGCAACAGGCTGAACAATGTGAATGATGTTCTCTCTGAGACAAAGGCATGCAAGATTAACAATCACGATAAAAGACAAACTAGAATGACCTACCCATGCTGACACTCTTTGCTTAAGCAGACCCATATCAGTATTTCCACTGGACTGATCATAAACCGAAAACTGCGTCCTGTAGAAAATACCACCTGTGAGGAGAAAGCAGAACAGAGTTACACGGCGGATTATCTGCTCAAACCACAAGAGGCCAGGCCGCCTTCAACGTACACCTGCGTTGCACTCTCACCAAAGGTTGTTCTCAGATGAAACCTTCCAATTATGCTGCTTCCAAAGTGCCAGAGGAATTCCTGGCACTGCTCTGAATAACCTCAGAATAACTCAATGAAAGTTACAAATAACTTTCATAAATACCAATGGTCTTCACCTGCCGTGTTGGAGTTCACCTCAAATCAAAGCTTGCAAACATACTGTGAGTACAATACTGTGGGTACAGTGATACACATAACACAAGTCATATTAGTAAAGTGCGATTTATGTGTTGAGTGTGCAGACTTCGCTGAATGGCCTCTGAGGCCAGCCTTTAAGTTTGCGAGGGATAGTTGCCAGAATTCTTCGCAATTTACATGGAATACAAATATTGGAGTAATACTGGTTGCCCATCCCAGTCGGAAACGCCTGGAGTGAAAGCACCAGATGTGGGCAAGGAATTGATAAAGAGGACAGTCTGCTCACTCGACACTAGGTGGCACCTTCCCCATGCTGACTGGTGCCGTGTTAGTTATAATCAAGAGAACTGTGTTAGTCTATGATGTTAGTCTGTGTTTTCCTGGAGAAGAGAGAACAAAGTTATTTTCCAGCAAAGATCAAACGTAGGCGGACACAAAATTAGTCCTTGAGCAAATAGCCATTGATGGCAAGAGTTCAAATCAATTATTTGCTGTAAAATTTATCTGCAATATTCCTCCCCGGAATCTTTATTAGATATACTCCCTCATTCATTCAACTCAAATCAATGCGGGTTTTCATATGTACTTCTCTCAAATTAAACTACATTCAAATGGTTAAGTATTATGCTAAGTAAGTAACTATCTGATGGGTGAGAACCTGGTCAATTGTTATGGTTCATTGAAGCATTTAGTTGTGCACTCTACAAGTTCTCAATGAAGTCTACATATTCAGTGCAAAACCCAATACCAGCGCCAAACGTGGGCTCTGCTCTGCGCTAAGAAGATCCCATTTTCAGTGTTAAATTGATCAACTGGAAATCAGCTTTAGCTACACTCAAGCAAAAATATGCAGAACTCAACCCACTCTCCAGGTGCAACCAGCCACAAGCCCACAGGTTTATGATTCAAAATAGCCACAGGTACAGTCAGAGCAATGGAGTTCCTCCTCGAGCAAAGAGAGATTGGTCTTTCCTACTGTTAATGATGCCAACACAACTGATGGCATTGAACTGTTGTATTAAACAAGGAATTTTGCTACCGTGGCGTAGAAAGTGCAGAAGGATTTTTATTCTCACCAGAAGAATAGGCTAGGTTTGTTCATTACCTTGTAAGGGATGGGCATTAGAAGCGAATGTTCCCCTCCTGAAGCCCAACCCTTACACGGAAATGAATTCCTGCATATTTTTGCCCAAGCTTCGCAAGGATTTAATCAATACTACAGATACTACATGTTGAGCCATTTTGCAAGTGAGGGTGTTTTACTAACTGCTAAGCCTCAACGAAGCAATCATTTGTGTCCAACACCGTGCTTTTAGCTAAGTCTACACATTCAATCCAACTACCACCAACACCAGTGGGCCGGCTATTGGCAAAAAAAATGTTAGTGACATTTTTCACTAGCTATTGCTACAGATTCTCTGAAGACATACGGTTGACGATCAACACTCCACACAAGCAGCTCATGCCAATTGTGGCCTCGCACAGACAGGGCAAAGAGGCTTGGTCAGTGGCGGTAGGCTGTTCCCCACTGTCTGTGCTTGAGTCAAAGGTCACATTGAATCCAAAAACATCAAGGGGGAGCAGAGGAGATGGCGTAACTGTGTCCGATGAAGAACTGGGTTGAAGGTTTGGTAGGCGCGTAGTGGAGGTCTGAGAGCTCTGTGGCAGTTGATTGTAGGTCTCTGTGCTTGACATAATTTCCCAGGCTGGTTTACTCATGGAAGGAACCACAGAAAAATCCATTGGCGAAGTAGTCTCCAGTGTTGGCTCTTGAGATCCAGCACTCGGCTGCGTTCCAATGGATGTTGCAGAGAACATTCCTGATATCCCTTCACTGAGTGGGAAAGATTGCACTCCCAGATTATAACTGTGGCGCTCTCCAACATGAAACTCTGATGTGTGGAGCTGCAATGTGTGTGCATACTTCTGGTCTGTTGAAACCATGTTGAGGGTGAGCGAGTCATTTGATGAATGGACTGATCTACTGACCTGTCCAATTTCAGATTCTGCCCCTATAAAAATATCACTGGATTGCAGGAGTTGGGGTCCTTCTGATAGTGATGGGGTAAGTGTTCTGTGAGGTGGCCACTTCACACTCACATCTACTGGTATCAGAGTCATCACCTGCTGATGTTTTGAACTTTCAAGTATTGCACGACTCCCAAAGGTTTCCTCCTTGAGGATGTCAGTCCTATCCGGAGATGATGCAAACAAGTTCAGTTCCAATTCTCTTTGTGTGATCGCGGTCATGAAGTTCTCCAGGGAGTAAGAGCCAATGATCACATCTGAGTGATCCTGAAATGCTCCTGGAATTGTCAGTGAAAAACTAGAGAACACTGTCCCACTTAAAGATCCATGCAGTAAATTAGTTGTTACGGTTGGAGTTTGTTCCAGTCCGGGAAGGTGGTCAGCGTGAAGCAAAGTTGTGTTTTCACTTCTGATACCTGCATCGTCATCCAAAAACTGGAACGAGATTGTCTCCTCTGGTCTCTGGTCCAACAGCACATCCCATGAGCTCCAAACACTTGCAATTGAAGTCTCCAGTGAAGACTTGAGGCGACCAGCCACTATTAAGGAATCATTCCTCAGATGAAGACCATTAGAGTATAAAGAGTCATTCTTATCTTGACGGGTGTCAAAGGTTGAAGCCTCCTTCTGTGGATGAGGAATGTCAGAGGTTAAGGATTCATTCCCTGGATTTGTGGTGTCAGAGGTTAAGGATTCATTCACTTGATACAGAGTGTTGGAAGTTAAGGATTCATTCCTTGGATGCGGACTGTCGTGGGTGAAGGATTCACTCCCTTTATGTGGAGTGTCGGAGGTGACCCATTTATTTCTTGAATGTGGGCTGACAGAAGTAAAGGATTCATTCCCTACATGTGGAGCATCCGAGGTAAAAGATTCATTCCCTGGATGCGGGTTAGTGGCTGTGAAGGATTCATTCCATCCACGTGGAGTGTCGGAGGTAAAGGATTTGTTCCCTGGATGTGGAACATCAAAGGAAACAGATTTATTTCCTGGATATGGAATGTCAGAGGTTAAGGATTCATTCCTTGAATTGGGAGTGTTCAGGGTTAGGAGTTCATCCTCCAAATAAGGAGCATCAGAGGTTGAGATCGATGAAGTGTGCAAGGCCACAAGTGGAACCCATGTACTTTTGGTAAACGATCTAGTATTTCTGATTGTCGACATCTCCCATTTGTTTTTGGTCATGACAGGTGCAGGTTGGTGGCTTTGTGTGATGTGCAGCGTGGTACCAGTCAGGGAGATCTGGCTATAGTCTTTATCTGCAATCCCTTTGTGGACAGAAAGGAGGGGAATACTGGTCTCTCTCGTGGACAATCTCCAACTGTTCTCATTGTGTGAAGGAAAATCCAGCAGAGATTCTTGGACTCTTGTCATGACTGTTGCCCTACTCAATTCAATTCTTGTTTCTAAACCTGGGTGTAACTCAATGGTTCTGGAACTAGCTGACTGCATGGTAGATGAAATGAAGAAATTGATTCTGGATTCATGAGATCCCATTGAGAATTTCCTTGGCTTGGACTGTCGTTGAGAGATACCCACATTGAGTTCAAATTTAGATGGCCTCGGAGAAACGTCCAATAGATTATTTGGAATTGAAGAAATGTTTTGTTTATCTGACATTAGAGCTGAAGAAATAAACATCAAAGCATCTGGATTGTTCATTTTGGTGTTGAGCCTTATTGATGCATTCGGAGAGCTCACATCTACATCTTTAGCAAAACCAGGAGTACCATCTACTTGGTTTCTTACTGAAAACTGTCTTGGATGCAGCATAAACTCATGAGATTGCCTTAATTGATTTGCTACCTGTTCAGTGCTAATGAACAGCCTTTGTGTTGCTGCCATAGACACCCTGCCCATGTTTGCAAAGCGGAGCAACTCTGTCGCATGTATTAGTTGGGTTTCATTGACGCTGTTGTTCCTCTCAAAAAGCAGGCTTGATATGGTGGAACCAACTTGCCCTGGAACCAGCAATGAACTTGGCCAGGTGGATAAGGGACTGTTGGCTTCGGGAAAGGCAGTGCTAAAAGAATTGGTATTGGAATGGTTGGAAAGGAACCTGGTTCCTTGGGGGTCTATAGAGGATTCTGTATTGCCAGGAAGAGATTGTGCTGAAGTCTCAGTGATGACCTTGTCTCCCAGATGCTCCAATGTATCTTCCAATTGCATCAGGTTGCTGCTGTGTGCCCAGAGCGAGCCATATAAGAGATGCCCATGAGGCATAATGATGTCCGCACTTATTTCCTGTTGAGACTCAATTGGAGTGGGATTCATTGTTTGGTACAACTCTGGAAAAGGGGTTTGTGGTTGCATCTCCAATACGTTTAAAACATTAGATGACCATTTGCCAGGATCGTGTTGGTTAGGTAATAATATAGAAGAAATACTTGGCTTCAATCTCAATGTATCTATTCCAACGTCTCTTCCTTCATCAATCAGTGCCTCATGACTTTCAAGATCAACAGATGACATCTCATTGTCATCCTCCGTAACCTTATCAGCTGAATTCTTCACACCAAACCTCAAGTCCCAGATCTGCCTCATCAGTTTTTTTAACCTACTGATGAATTCAGAAGTCAATCCAGTGACATTATCACTGTTAGCATATTCACTGGCTGTGTTGGTATCTCTGGCAGTGTTGAGAAAGACACTTGGAGGAAGATGTTTTCTCTCAGTGACGTTACCGGCTGCCATGGCCAAAGCCTTTGAATCCTTAGTAACACGTGAGCTCTTGGTGACCGTCTTGGCAATCAAAGCGACTTTCATGTTTGATCGCCCAGGTTTCAAACTGCTGGGTCTGGGTCTTAACGGGAACCTCAGTGGTGTGGAGATGATCCCCAATGGATTGCTGAACTTCCCCGATCTCTGCCTCCTGCGCGATGTAAACCTTTGCCAGATCTCATTTAACTGGCTATGGTTCAGCGGAACCTGGGACCTCTGCAAATCTGTGACGTTAAAGCTGCCAGCTGCTAGTGAGAAAATCATCTCATCATTAAATCACCACATTAAGTTTTGCGTCTAAATCTTAGCAATATCTCGGTGTGTCTTGCAGGGCCCGGTGCAAGCTAAATTCACCCTCTCTCATCCTATAAGGCAGGAAATGAAGTGGCAGTAGCCAGACTGATTAGATGAGAGGCAGTGGAGATTTAACAGATAGGAACGAGACAATGAAAGGGTGAATAAGGATGATCTATTTCCTTTAACAGTGAGTGAACTCAGACTTATACCCCAATCCTGACCTCTTCTTCTTTCTCACGTTGGGCAGAAGATACAAAGGTTTGAAAGCACATACCATCAGATTCTGGAACAGCTTGTTCCTTACTGTTATCAGATCATTGAACAGAACTCTCCTAGTCTAAGGGTGTAGCTCCCAATCACCCAGCCTACCTCATTGTGACCCTTGTACATTTTTTTTCATGTGAGCTTTCTTTGTAGCTATAATACTATATTCTACACTCTGTTTATTTTCACTTTTGCACTACCTTGTGCACTAGTGTATGGTATAATTTTCCTGGAAGCACACAGATTAAGGTATGTATCAAGTATCTTAGTACACATGAAACAATATCAATGCTTAAGACAGAAGATCAGAAGGAAGAAAGTTCCAAAGAGTGGTACGAGTCAGAAACTCACAGCCCAAAAAGATGAGTAGACTACGTTCTAATGTGACCGGGTGAGCAATTGTAAAACTGTACCAAGACTAGGGATAGCCTGTCTACCCATCTAGAATCTAACCAAACCCAACTATCTAAGTCCAATTGTGTGACAGCCTCTTAAACCTTTCTGGGTGTATAGTTTAAGGAGGGATTGTGAATGGCATTGACACTTTGTCAGTGAATGTATTGAACTGACAGTACAACAAATATAGAGGAAGGCATGTTCCTATTATATTGACTGTGCATATATTGAGAATAAAATACTTTTTTGGAAAGAATTATCTGTGTCTGGCTCAGGTCAGGTCAAACATAGAAATTAAAGGACTTGGGATCAATTTGGGCTGGGTTAGCTCAGTTTGGTTTTCACTAGAAAGCACTAACCCCACATTTCAGTTGCTGACAATGTCAAGTTAAGTGGCATGTGCTTAGTGCTCCCGAGAGGATATCTCAGGCAAGGCCATTTATATTGGTGGCAGGGCCGAATATGGAATTTTCTTGGGCGAATGAGCTCAGGTCAGGTTCCGACTGATAATGGAGGGTCTCAGCACATCCCTGCAAGTCCCAATCCAGAGCTGGAGATTGAGGGTAAAATTGCATTTTTTTAACGGAGGGAGAGTAGATTATGAACCAAATGTCCTCCATCAGCAGCATAAACATCTACATCAGAATTTTGAGATTAAGCCCATGAAATACAACAGTATGATGCCCATGAAATACAACAATATCCACAAGTACTTCATGTAGAGATTTGTTGGACTGCTACTCATTGGTAGGTTCAACACCAAAATAGGTGTTTGTGGGGTTACAACTCAACCATATTTAACACATCAGAACTAATTTGACTAGTTAGGTGTGATTGGGTGTCAGTATAGAAGGGACACTCAGTGTTCAGTATAATCTATTGTTCAGTTCATTGTATATCAATCATTTAGATTGAAATTGTATTGGTTTTTAACTCAGCCAGTTCTGACCCAATACCCACAGAGCAGGGAGGCAGGGTAAATAACTAAATGAGACTGCTCTTTCTTCCCGCCATCACTTGCACAATCTCTGCTGCAAGCAAATTTGTAGTAATATCATATCACCCATATTGATCACTGAAGCACAGATGAGAGGAGATTGTGAATATATCTTTAGCATATGAGATGACTGTTCAAGAAGCTCTTCTTGAATCTGGTGGCATGTGCTGTCAAGCTTTTATATCTTCTGCCTGACAGGTGAGGGGGGAAGAGAGAATGATCTGAGTGTGAGTGGTCCCTGATTATGTTGGCTGCAGTGTGAAGTGTAGATGGAGTTGATCAGGAGAAGGATGGTTTGTGCCACGGACTGGGCTGCGTCCACAACTCTCTGCAATCTCTTACCTCATCCTCGGGATTTTAATTTTCATTCAGAATGGTCAGATGAGCAGGGATGGATATGAGTGATTCCCCCACATTTCATACTCTCATAATTACACCATTCACCACTCTGGAAACAGACACACCTTTGCTTATACCCTGCATCAGCCCTCTCACATTCACTTCATCCCATCTTTATGGAAAAGCAAACCACTTTCTTTCTAATGCACTGATGCAGTTTATCCTCAAAGGGCCCTAAAAGTTGACACCATGCCTGCTGCCCCAGTGGTTTGTACTTGTAAGAAAAATACCATGAAAGTCAAAACACCTGTTGGCTCTTCTCTCAATCAAACACATTCCAGTCTGAAATTCCTTTAACCATTATTTAGTGAAAACTCTAAAAAACTTGGCAGAAGCCATAACCATTAACATATAAATAATTAACTTTCATATTCAAGCATGGAAAGTTATTTGACTGTAAATCTGCTGCTTTTTCCACAGATGCTGAGGCCCGGGACCGTTGGAGACAGCGGAGGAGGGTCAGGGCGGTGAGTACTTAAATCGGGCACGGGGCTTGTTTTCACAGAGGCCCGGGACCGTTGGAGACAGTGGAGGAGGGTCAGGGCGGTGAGTACTTAAATCGGGCACGGGGCTTGTTTTCACAGAGGCCCGGGACCGTTGGAGCGAGTGGAGGAGGGTCAGGGCGATGAGTACTTAAATCGGGCACGGGGCTTGTTTTCACAGAGGCCCGGGACCGTTGGAGCGAGTGGAGGAGGGTCAGGGCGGTGAGTACTTAAATCGGGCACGGGGCTTGTTTTCACAGAGGCCCGGGACCGTTGGAGCGAGTGGAGGAGGGTCAGGGCGGTGAGTACTTAAATCGGGCACGGGGCTTGTTTTCACAGAGGCCCGGGACCGTTGGAGCGAGTGGAGGAGGGTCAGGGCTTACCAAATCCCGTAACGTTCCACACTCCATAGGGAGGGTTTCTGGTGGAAGCCGCTGATTGGTGGAAGCAGACTAGAGGAAGCAGCTGATTGGGTGCAACCTCAGGTGCAGTTTAAAGGGCAAGAGGGAGCAGCTGTTTGTGTCAGATACCTGCTGATTTCTCCCAGCAGTTTCTATTGGATTATACTGGTATCGGATCCAGGGTAAGGCGAGAGAATGACAGTCAGAGCAGTGTACTGTTCTGGATGTCAGATGTGGGAGGTCATGGTGGTGGATGGCCCTCCAGACGTCCACATCTGCACCAGGTGCAGAGAGATGGGGCTCCTAAGGGACCGTATTAGGTTCCTGGAGCAGCAGCTCGATGACCTCTGTCTGGTCAGGGAGAGTGACAAGGGCATAGAGGGGAGTTATAGGGAGGTGGTCACTCCAAAACCACAGGAGAGAGACATGTGGGTCACGCTAAGGAAGGGCAAGGGGCAGAGGCAGGAACGAGGGAGTACTCCAATGTCAGTACACCTTGCAAATAAGTACTCCTGTTTGAGTACGGATGAGGATGACAGCCTACCCGGGGGTAGCAACAGCGGACGGGCCTCCAGCACAGAGACCGGCCCTGTTGCTCCGAAAGGTAGGGAAAAAAAGAAGAGGGCAATAGTAATTGGGGACTCTATTGTTAGGGGGTCGGATAGGCGTTTCTGTGGACGCAGTCAGGAGACCAGGAATGGTGGTCTGCCTCCCTGGTGCCAAGGTCTCGGACGTGTCTCAACGCATCCAAGATATCCTGAAATTAGAGGGAGAGGAGCCTGAGGTCGTGGTACATATTGGTACAAATGACATAGGTAAAAAAAGTGAAGAGGTCTTGAAGGGAGGATTTAGGGTGTTGGGAGGAGAGTTAAGGAAAAGGACCAAAAAGGTAACAATCTCAGGATTACTGCCTGTACCACGCGATAGTGAGAGTAGGAATGGAGCGAGGTGGAGGATAAATGCGTGGCTGAAAGACTGGTGCAGAGGGCAGGGATTCAAGTTTCTGGATCATTGGGACTTCTTTTGGGGAAGGTGGGACCTGTACAGAAAGGATGGGTTGCACTTGAACCCGAGGGGGACCAACATACTGGCGGGGAAATATGCAAAGGTCACTGGGGAGACTTTAAACTAGAATGGTTGGGGCGAGGGACTCAAATAGAGAAAGCTAGTAGACAGAATGGGAGGCAGGAAGCAGAAAAGGGAAGCACTCGGACACAAGAGGAGAAAGAAAAAAAAGGAAATAAACAGAGAAGAAGAGACGGGGGGTTTCTTAAATGTGCATATTTTAATGCTAGGAGCATTGTAAGAAAGGTGGACGAGCTTAGAGTCTGGATAGACACCTGGAAGTATGATGTTGTGGCGATCAGTGAAACATGGTTGCAGGAGGGCTGTGATTGGAAACTAAATATTCCAGGATTTCGTTGCTTCAGGTGTGATAGAATTGGAGGGGCAAGAGGTGGTGGTGTTGCATTGCTAGTCAGGGAAGATATTACAGCAGTGATTTGGCAGGATAGATTGGAGGGCTCATCTAGGGAGGCTATTTGGGTGGAACTGAGGTGGGAAAGGTGTAGCAACACTTATAGGGGTGTACTATAGACCGCCAAATGGGGAACGAGAATTGGAAGAGCAAATATGTAAGGAGATAGCAGATATTAGTAGTAAGCACAAGGTAGTGATTGTGGGAGATTTCAACTTTCCACACATAGACTGGGAAACACATTCTGTAAATGGGCTGGATGGTTTGGAGTTTGTAAAATGTGTGCAGGATAGTTTTTTGCAGCAATACATAGAGGTACCTACTAGAGGAGGGGCAGTGCTGGACCTCCTGTTAGGAAATGAGACGGGACAGGTGGCGGAGGTATGCGTTGGGGAGCACTTCGGGTCCAGTGATCACAATACCATTAGTTTCAATATAATTATGGAGAAGGTCAGAATTGGACCTAGGGTTGAGATTTTTGATTGGAGAAAGGCTAACTTTGATGAGATGCGAGATGATTTAAAAGGAGTGGACTGGGACATTTTGTTTTATGGGAAAGATGTAGAAGAGAAATGGTGGACATTTAAAGGGGAAATTTTAAGAGTACAGAATCTTTATGTTCCTGTTCGGTTGAAAGGAAACAGTAAAAATTGGAAAGAGCCCTGGTTTTCAAGGGAAATTGGACATCTTGTTCGGAAAAAGAGGGAGATCTACAATAATTATAGGCAGCATGAAGTAAATGAGGTGCTTGTGGAGTATAAGGAATGTAAAAAGAATCTTAAGAAATAAATTAGAAAAGCTAAAAGAAGATATGAGGTTGCTTTGGCAAGTAAGGTGAAAGTAAATCCAAAGGGTTTCTACAGCTATATTAATAGCAAAAGGATAACGAGGGATAAAATTGGTCCATTGGAGAAACAGAGTGGGCAGCTATCTGCAGAGCCAAAAGAGATGGGGGAGATATTGAACAATTTCTTTTCTTCGGTATTCACCAAGGAGAAGGATATTGAATTATGTGAGGTAAGGGAAACGAGTAGAGTAGTTATGGATACTATGAGTTTCAAAGTAAAAGAAGTACTGACACTTTTGAAAAATATAAAAGTGGATAAGTCTCCAGGTCCTGACAGGATATTCCCTCGGACATTGAGGGAAGTTAGTGTAGAAATAGCCGGGGCTATGACAGAAATATTTCAAATGTCATTAGAAACGGGAATAGTCCCCGAGGATTGGCGTACTGCGCATGTTGTTCCATTGTTTAAAAAGGGTTCTAAGAGTAAACCTAGCAATTATAGACCTGTTAGTTTGACGTCAGTGGTGGGCAAATTAATGGAAAAGATACTTAGAGATAATGTATATAAGCATCTGGATAAACAGGGTCTGATTAGGAACAGTCAACATGGATTTGTGCCTGGAAGGTCATGTTTGACTAATCTTCTTGAATTTTTTGAAGAGGTTACTAGGGAAATTGACGAGGGTAAAGCAGTGGATGTTGTCTATATGGACTTTAGTAAGGCCTTTGACAAGGTTCCTCATGGAAGGTTGGTTAAGAAGGTTAAACTGTTGGGTATAAATGCAGGAATAGCAAGATGGATTCAGCAGTGGCTGAATGGGAGAAGCCAGAGGGTAATGGTGGATGGCTGTTTGTCGGGTTGGAGGCAGGTGACTAGTGGGGTGCCTCAGGGATCTGTGTTGGGTCCTTTGTTGTTTGTCATGTACATCAATGATCTGGATGAAGGGGTGGTAAATTGGATTAGTAAGTATGCAGATGATACCAAGATAGGGGGTGTTGTGGATAATGAAGAGGATTTCCAAAGTCTACAGAGTGATTTAGGCCATTTGGAAAAATGGGCTGAAAGATGGCAGATGGAGTTTAATGCTGATAAATGTGAGGTGTTACACCTTGGCAGGACAAATCAAAATAGGACGTACATGATAAATGGTAGGGAATTGAAGAATACAGTTGAACAGAGGGATCTGGGAATAACCGTGCATAGTTCCTTGGTGGAATCTCATATAGATAGGGTGGTAAAGAAAGCTTTTGGTATGCTAGCCTTTATAAATCAGAGCATTGAGTATAGAAGCTGGGATGTAATGTTAAAATTGTACAAGGCATTGGTGAGACCAAATCTGGAGTATGGTGTACAATTTTGGTCGCCCAATTATAGGAAGGATGTCAACAAAATAGAGAGAGTACAGAGGAGATTTACTAGAATGTTGCCTGGGTTTCAACAACTAAGTTACAGAGATAGGTTGAATAAGTTAGGTCTTTATTCTCTGGAGCGCAGAAGGTTAAGGGGGGACTTGATAGAGGTCTTTAAAATGATGAGAGGGATAGACAGAGTTGATGTGATCAAGCTTTTCCCTTTGAGAATAGGGAAGATTCAAACAAGAGGACATGACTTCAGAATTAAGGGACAGAAGTTTAGGGGTAACATGAGGGGGAACTTCTTTACTCAGAGAGTGGTAGCGGTGTGGAATGAGCTTCCAGTGGAAGTGGTTGCGGCAGGTTCGTTGGTATCATTTAAGAATAAATTGGATAGGCATATGGATGAGAAGGGAATGGAGGGTTATGGTATGAGTGCAGGCAGGTGGGACTAAGGGAAAAAAATTGTTCGGCGCGGACTTGTAGGGCCGAGATGGCCTGTTTCCGTGCTGTAATTGTTATATGGTTATATGGTTATATGCTGCCTGGCCTGAACATTTACTGGTTACTTTTTATTATTCAAGGTTTCCAATCCAACGGAAGATAATTGAGCTAAAAGGAAGGGGGCTCAGACATAACGGGATAATCCCAGGGTTCGAAATTCCACAGTGGCCTTCTCTGGATTAGGCCATTACATTATATAATTTGGGATTTGGGAGTACATAAATTGGGGCCAGTGCACCCATCTACGGAGGTGCTAGACTGTCAGATATGTCCCAATGAGGTATTATATATAACTGACAATGAACGAGGGGAATCCTTCTTGGCTCAACATCACATAGCAGATTATTTGTGCACCTGTGTCGATGGGGACTTGTTATGGATAGGTCAGCTGCTCTAGTTTTCGTTATTGGAAAGCTAAACACACTTCAGTTGTGCTATGTTCACTATGAAGCCCTTTGAGACCACACAAGGTTGTGAAAAGAACCAAATAATCGAAGACTCTTTCTTTTCAAATGTGATTTTAAACTGTTCCACTGGTCAGGTAGCAGAGAAGCACAACAAAGGGCCAGAATGTAAATCTAAATTTTTGTGTTCCCCATCTTATACAGATTCCTATTGTAAACATATATAGATGACCACACCATAGGATTCCCCTCGTGGTCATCATCTTCCTCCACCCCATCGCCCATGCATGTCCGTTGTGAAGGGTCAATATTACAAGTTGTTGGAACAAGCTCAACGAACACCAAATGGGCCGGCCTTATGATGGGGAGGGTGGGGGTGGGGGGATGGGATGTGGGGTTTGAGATCATGGTAGGTATTGTTGTTGCCCTCTTTAAGAAACTTCAGAATTATTTCAGGGGAAAAAAGGTGATAGGTGGGAAATAGTCCACCTAGGAAAATAACTTCCAAGGTGTAAGATGGCATCTCCTACACCGCACCTTCCCATCACTATCACTTCTCGTCTATACCCCCTGAGCTCAGTCCTCACCAACAGCGCAATTCACCAACATATCTAGATCGTATATATTGCAGGTAACATAGCACTAGCTTAAAGTGGCATCATTTCCAAGAAACTGAAGATTATTTTAACATTTTGTTTGATTTCGACTGTGAAGAAGTCCCATGCGATGAGGTGCACAAATTGCAAACTGTTGACCACAAGGGACTGTACAGTGTTTTCTTTTGATAGACACTGCGTCATAAGAATGTGTAAGTAACCATTTGTAGTCAGGTGGCATTAAACCTCATTGTGTTTGCACTCTTTTGGGTATAAATCATGATATTGCCTTCTCCAAAGCTTCCAATGGTTAGTAGCATCCTTGTGGCAGCGACATTAGTAACCCAGCATCAACACCAATGCTAGTGAAGAACATTGCAGTCAGCTACCTTCATTGCTGGAGCAATTACAACTTGTATTTTGGGAGACTGTGTTGTTTTGTTGCCCTGATTAATGCAAAAGAATAAAACTTAACCTGATTCGACTGACCACGGTTTGTCCGCGCAGAAATCCATTATTCACAGATAATTCAGATCACAGATCCATTCAGCATCCATAAGGACTCATCACACCCCTGCCACGGTCTGTTTCAACTACTTCCCTCCAGCAGACGTTACAAGGCCTTCTACGCCCGAACCTCCAGACTCAGGAACAGTTTTATCCCAAGAGCTATAGCAGCTCTGAACCGGCCCTAATGAGTGACCCCCCACCCACCCCCTTTGGACAGCCTCCCTCAGATGGTCACGTCAATCAATTCAGCTTGCTTATTTATGTATTGTATTTATTTACCTTTCTTGTACATCAGTGGAGCTGCACACTAAATCTCGTTGCACTGACGTGCAATGACAATAAAAGATATTATTATTATTATTATAAGGTCATGAGTGATGGGAGCAGAATTAGGCCATTCGGCACATCAAGTCTACTCCATCATTTAATCGTGGCCGATCTATCTCTCCCTCCTAAACCTAGTCTGCTGCCTTCTCCCCATAACCTCTGACAATGGAACTCCAATTGAGTGCACCATTGCTGCTGCATTTAGCCAGATATAGGTATGGCATCTTTTCAATGGATCCCATAACATGTCTGGCTGGAATATGCCACTTACTGGTAAATTTATTTGCAGATTTCGCTAATAAGTCAGATTGTATGGTGAGTTAACAACAGGGAGGCACAGTGGCACAGTGGTAGAGCTGCTGCCTTACAGCGCCAGAAATCCGGGTTCGATCCCGACCACGGGTGCTGTCTGTACAGAGTTTGTACATTCTCCCTGTGAACGTGTGAATTTTCTCTCGGTGCTCCGGTTCCCTCCCACACTCCAACGATGTACAAGTTTGAAGGTTTATCGGCTTCGGTAAAATTGTAAATTGTCCCTAGTGTGTCGCATATTGTTATTATACGGGGTGATCGATGGTCTGCGCGGATTCGGTGTGCCGAATGGCCTGTTTCCACGCTGTATATCTAAAGTCTAAATTAATCTGGGGCACTGTGAGCCTACTTTTCGGTATTAGGCTAGCAAGGTGATTATGTAACAGGCTTCCATTGCCAACCACCTCGCTACGACAGATGGCACAATGGGCTAAGTGTTCGGCTGGCGACCGGAAGGTAGCCGGTTCGAATCCCGCTTGGAGTGCATACTGTCGTTGTGTCATTGGGCAAGACACTTCACCCACCTTTGCCTGTGTGTGAATGTGTGTGAATGTGTGTGAGTGATTGGTGGTGGTCAGAGGGGCCGTAGGCGCAGAATGGCAGCCACGCTTCCGTCAGTCTGCCCCAGGGCAGCTGTGGCTACAGAAGTAGCTTACAACCACCGAGTGTGACTGAGGAGTGAATGAATAATGCGATGTAAAGCGCCTTGAGTATTAGAAAGGCGCTATATAAATCCCATCCATTATTATTATTATTACTAAGGAGCTTGTCATTATTTTATCCCATCACCTTCCCTCCCCAATATCCAAGATGGATAACTACCAAATACCAAATCTGGAAGACTCCATCAAAGGCAGTTTCCTCTGTTGAGTGCTAATTTCAGCATCCAGAGTTTTGTGCCTATGAAGATGGATCGTTGCTGAAATGTTACTTCAACATATGCTTTGCACTGTGGGAACTAGCAACCAGGTTTCTTAATTACAACAGTGAATCTACTCCAAGCAGTTTTACTGGCTATGAGAGCACATGGCCCATGGTTGAGAAAGCTGATATACCAATCCAAGACACATCCTCCCTCAATGATTCAGATTTACCCCCCCCCCCCCCCCCCCTATCCCTTCTATCTATTTAGACATAAAAGGATCAAACACCCAATTACTTACTCAAATCTGTGGTGTCTCTGGATCCATGTGTGGTGACTTCAGCGAATGGAGTACTTATGCCTTTGTAATGTAATCAAATATGAGATACTGATCACTCAATTGATAAACTTTAAAATGGTCTGAATACTTCTTGCTAACCCTTGGAAAGGAGAACCCCTCTCCAAGAGTCACTTGAGAAATCTCAGAAAATTCACCAGAGGTGGAGTAACAGGCTACACAGAGTTGTAGTAAAGAGTTGTATGTCTTAGCTAAGTTTGCTGGTTCTCCAGTGCCCACTAAAAGCAAAGATGTTCACAGCACAGAGAGGTCATTGAGCTAGAAAGATTGTAAGAAAGAGATAGCACTGGTATTACTGAACAATTGAGGGTGTGGAGAGAGGCATGCTTCTTCTTCACAAGTGCCTCAGGAATAAGGATGGCTTGGGAAAGGCATTGGCAGGTGGAATTCAATCCCAACTCCAGCCTCGGAAGGAAATCAAATAGTAGATGTACAGTAAATAGGAGAGCACAAACATACTGAGAGCCTTGTTCACCGCCCTATTTGCCACAGGTGAATAGGGTGTGAAAAAGCCATGCCTGCTTTGTAGGTCAAAGCACAGAATACAAATGTTGGGATGCCTTGTGGCAACCTTACAAAACACTGGTAATACTGGACCTGCAGCATTGCATGCAGTTCAGTTGCCATGGCATAGGAGGGATGTGACTATGCTGAAGGGAGTGGACTGTTGTCAGGAGTATTTTAGTTAATGGGTAAGACTGGATAGGCAAACGTTTTTTTCCCTGGAGCAAAGGAGACATATATAAATATAAGAGGAGAAATAAGGTGGGTAGCCAGGATCTTATTCCGAGGGTGGAGGTATGAAAAACAAGAGGACATAGATTTAAAATAGGAAAGAGTTGTAGTTGTAGAAAAAGGATTTGAGAAGAAAGTTGCTTTTTAGAGAGTAGTTGATGTCTGGAGTTCACTGTGAGAGGAGGTGGTGGAATTGGATCCAATTGCTATGTTTATTAAACATTTAGACGCTAAAATAGGCAAGGTCCTAATACAGGCAAACGCGATTAGTTTAGATAGACACAGTGTCGGATGGGCATGGTGGGGTGAAGGCCCCTTTCCTGCGCTGTATAATTCTGTGACTATGCCTAAAGAGTTCTGCACCAGGTACATCGACTGGAGGAATGCATGCTGAGCTAGGAAATTAAGTTGTTTGGAATGAAATTGAAAAAGTCATTGAAAAATAAAGAGGAACCTGTGTAAGTTGCATGGATGAGTTAGACCATATTATTTATTTCCATGCTGTATGAGTAAGGCTTGGTAAGTTAATTCGTCTCTGTAAATTGCCCCCAGTATGTAGGTGAATGGTAGAATTAGGGAGAGTTCATGGGAGTGTGGAGAGAATAAAAAACGAGACTTATGTAGGATTAGTGTAAATGAGTGTTTGGTGTCGGGACAAAGGGCCTATTTCCTTGCTGTGTTTCTTGGACTCAATACAGAATTATTAAATTAGTTACCAAGTAAAAGAAACCAAAGCAATTAAATACTTTACTGACACAAATAGAAAGCTGAAGTTGGGATGGACAAAGTTGGGTTGGGAAGAGCCATTCAGGGAAAAGGCGAGGCAACAGAAGAATAATAATAAGGGTTTGCAGAAATATTAAACCATTACTTTAGTTCAGTATTTGCCATGGTGACCTGACATGGATGACATTGGATGCAAATGAAATATGTGCATTGAAAGTAGAAAAGTAAAGGGGCTGTCCCACTGCGGAGACCTAATCCTAGAAAACCTCGAGCTGGATCGACTGTCCACATTGAAACCGTGAGCTGGATTAATGCACAAGACTGGAGTGTAGTACAAGGAATATATGTATGTTCAAGCTGGGGTATTGGCAGTGCCAGATTGTCAGTGTTTAATATTAGGGCACAGTACAGTACTGGGAGTACAGGATAGTGAATATAAAATACATGGGTACACAATCCTGCAGGATTGTCACTGTATAACACTGGGGCATAATGCAGGGATGTCGGGATTTTGAGTGTGTAATGCCGGGGTATAGTATGGGGACTACAACACAGTGAATGTAAAATAATGGGGCAGAGTACAGGGGAACAGGTTTCCTACAGTGTTACACAGGGGTACAGTATTGGTACCATAGATTCATTTGGAACTCTAATGGTTAATATAGGGATATCTATTTAATTGGGTAGAATAGCAGTGGGATATGGGGATGTCCGATTAACATGTGGAAAAACACTGGTGGATAGTGGGGTATTCGGGTGGATGCGGGAGTTTTTGATTAGCTCTGAGGTAGAGTTCTTTTGATACAGGTCCAATAGTGTGATTTTTAACATTTGAAATATTTTGAGATATCTTAAGAGATATATTTAGATTTTTTACATATGCACCCTTTTTCCACATATTCTATGTTAATCAAACATCCCCATGTGCTACGGTAATTCTCTTATATCCTTCCAATATTTTATACTACATCTAATATATATATAGTACTATCTTATATTGACAATAATCTAATTTGTACTCTCCAAAATGCTCCATTTGATAAATTGAGCTATGTATGCATGATATAAAATCTACCTGTAAAATGTTTGCAGTATAGTACTTTATGCTTTATCTTATTTCATATATGGTATGCAAGATATCTTCCATTCACTATAACGAAGCAACTATGTATGAAGCAACTTCACTCAAAAGGCAAATATGATCAAAATACAGCCATATGTAGGATAATAACAATGTCCTAAGCACACCAGAATGCTCTAGGGTGTTGAAACATCAGAATTGAAACATTTGAAGGGCCAAATGTCACGTTCTCATCCACATATTTTTTTGTGATCTGATCTACATCTTAAATGTCACCATCTAAACTCCACGAGAAGTTTTGTAGCCGTTTTTACACAATGTTACATTCCAAGGTTCAGACCATGACGTGCTACTTGTATCATTTTGCAGTATAGAGTAACATGCTATGACTAAGTATTGCAAATTGTTTAATATTATAATGTGTTCATATTGTCTCATGTATTGTATTAAAAAATATTTAAGAATATATAATTGCACAACTATGGTTTTAATAAATTCCATCCACAATACCTAAGAAAAATAACTTACAAAGCAAACTTATTTTTAAACACATAATTCTTCAATGGGTATATATAAAGGCAAATGCCGTTTTGAACACATGACACTGATTACCTAGTCCACCCAATAGAATGACTGGTGGGGGTGTGTAATCATAACACTGAGTCTTCACATTAGCTGCCTCCACTATATTAAATTATAGCAAAATAACAACAGAATAAAAAGATGCATTGTTCTTACCATCAGTTGACGGATCGACACTGTTAGTGACGTGCAAGTTAGTGGTAAGAGTGTTGGAGTTAACTGGTGTGGTGGCTGGGAATAAGATAAGGAAGGGCAAGCAAGTAACAATACATTATTAGATGATGCACTCGTTAATCGTTACATACAGTTACCAAACACGGCTCGAGAAACACATGCTGTTGCAATGAATACATGCATGAGAATTTTCAATCTTAATATAGATCAAGGCTTTACTGGTGAGACAACCTTGCCCACTGGATAGACCTGTGACCCCCACCAGAGATGTAAGCACAAATCAGTGGGTTGCCCCACATTCTTTGGGCTGCACAACTCTTGATGGTCCCAGCAGAGCGAGATGTCCATTGGAGAATGTTGCCGACTGGCCCATTCCTGATTGCAAAGAGTACGTACTGAGGGACTTGCTGAGGCGTGGGGGAGCCAATGCCAAGTCTCTGTGGGAGAGGTCTACAGTCTAGGGTCCTCCTCCAGTGGGATATTGGGGGGCAGAGTCTGGTGGAGCCACCCCTCAAACAAGGGAAGAGATATCAAGCCAGTGGGCCGCAGGCGTGGCAAGGATGCCTGGTATAAGGATAGATTGTGAGCGCTACCGAATACACTAATTAATATACAAACACTGGGAATGTCAGATGAGTTTTTGCACTTTTTTTGTTTTGTATATCTTTTTGTATTATTCTGAATAAAGTTTGTTTATTGGGGAAAAAACATGATATAATCTGGCACTTAGTCAGAGAGTCAGGGTACTCTACTATTGAAGGCATCTTCTCTTAAAGGAGGAAACATGTCAAAGATCTTATCAAACTTTGTGCTGGAGATCAGTGAATGAGTTGTGTCACCACAACAGTGAATTACTGTGACTGGACAACAGGTATGTTTCAGGCTGGAGCAGTTGAGCTCCTGAGTTGAGAGTTCAATACTGCAAGTGGAACTTGCTACCCTGCAGAATAATGGAAGCAACAAGACTCACACCTGAAAGGGAAACACAAGGCACAAGGAAATACATCGATGGAATAGCATTTCAGCTCCGAGACCACCTCATCAAAACAAGAGGTCTTCTACCTGAAATGTTCTGTTTGTCTCTTACAGATGCTGCCACATGCAAACTGAAGGACAACATCTCATATTCTGCTTGGGTTGCTTTCAATCCAATGGCACGAGCGTTGAATTCTCCACTTTTATGTAACCCTAAAACCCTCACCCCCTTCTCCCCCCCCCCCCCCCCATGTGCCACACCTGGACTCGTACCTAGTTCGCCCTCCCCCTTTCCCTTCCACCTACATCCTGACCTCTAACTTCACAATTCACTACTCTTCAATCCTTTTGACTCACATCTTCTGTCTTTACATCTATGGTCTTTGACCATCCATCTGCATATCAATAGCCCCCCTCACCTGTATCCACCTGTTACGTGCAAGGCTTTGGCCTGCCCCTCCTTTCTTCCAGCTTCCCCCACCAAGCTATATGAGGATGCTTTGCACTTTTAATAGTTATTTATTGGGTTCTTTTAATAAAGTATCTATCTATCTATCTATCTATCTATCTATCTATCTATCTATCTATCTATCTATCTATCTATCTATCTATCTATCTATCTATCTATCTATCTATCTATCTATCTATCTATCTATCTATCTATCTATCTATCTATCTATCTATCTATCTATCTATCGAAAATAGGTGCAGGAGTAGGCCATTCGGCCCTTCGAGCCTGCACCGCCATTCAATATGATCATGGCTGACCATCCAACTCAGTATCCTGTACCTGCCTTCTCTCCATACCCCCTGATCCCTTTAGCCACAAGGGCCACATCTAACTCCCTCTTAAATATAGCCAACGAACTGGCCTCAACTACCTTCTGTGGCAGAGAATTCCAGAGATTCACCACTCTCTGTGTGAAAAATGTTTTCCTCATCTCGGTCCTAAAAGATTTCCCCCTTATCCTTAAACTGTGACCCCTTGTTCTGGACTTCCCCAACATCGGAAACAATCTTCCTGCATCTAGCCTGTCCAACCCCTTAAGAATTTTGTAAGTTTCTATAAGATCCCCCCTCAATCTTCTAAATTCTAGCGAGTACAAACCGAGTCTATCCAGTCTTTCTTCATATGAAAGTCCTGACATCCCAGGAATCAGTCTGGTGAACCTATCTGTCTATCTGTCTATCTGTCTATCTATCTGTCTATCTATCTGTCTATCTATCTATCTATCTCCCTCCAGCCCCTCAAGAAGGGTCCCGACCCGAAACATCGCCTACCCATGTTCTCCAGAGAAGCGACCTGACCCACTGAGTTTCACCAGCAATTTGTGCCTTTTATCGTAAACCAGCATCTGCAGTTCCTTGTTTCTCAATGCAACTTGAACTTCAACTTGAATATTTCCAACATTTTAAGTTTTTATTTCAAATTTTCAGCATCGGTAGTCTCTTTTGATTTTCAATTTGAGAAGTTTAGATGACTTTGGTTCGAGCAGATTCAAGAACAGCGTTTAGTTGTTGGGTCCAAATGGCATGTTTCAGTGCTTTTATGCACAACATAACCCACACCCAGTTCTGTTAGTCGGAATAGGAGTAGGATTCAAATGGCATGGATCTCTGATTCAGAACATGAGAATAGGAAATGGAAAAGCTTCACTCATTGGGAATTATTTGCATTGGTTTAGGCAAACACCTTGGGGCATTAGTGAGCTCCATTATTCTGCTTTCCCTCCAGAGAGAAGCAAAAAGAATCAGACTCACAGTATCCAGACCTAAAAAAACAAATAGCAAGAGGAACTTAATGATGCAGACCAAGAAAAGGTGAGAGAGAGGAAGGAGTCAAGGTCAGGGAGAGGTGTGAAAATAAGAATGAGCTGCTGCTCAGTGGAGAGGCAATCTTCAAGAGTGAGGGGTAAACAGGTCTTGGGTTCAGTAGGGCATAGGGTTCCACCTTTCATGTTTGCTCTCCGCACAGAAAGAGGCCATTCAGCCCATCAACTCAATGCCAGCTCACAACCCAATGCCATTCCCCATACTAATGTTCCTTGTTACCCATTCTAGCACTCACCATGCATATCAGAGGCAATTTACAGGGACCAAACCCTTGCGCCATCGGGATCTGGGAGGAAACCGGAGCACCCAAGGCAAAACCTCACAGTCGTAAGGTTAACATACAATCTCCATAGACTGGAGGTAAGAATCAAACTTGCTTCCTGGGGCTGATAAGGCAGCAGCATTAACTCCAGCGTCCCTGCTCTCAAGATTATAGAAAATGGAACAGGGAATAATCAGATCTGGTCGCAGGGATAGTAAAAGTGAATAACCTTATGAAGGAAACAAAGGCAGTATCTCAGAAGTGTTGTACAGGCCTGACTGGAGATTATTAATGATATACTGGGAGGATTTGAGGACCCCGAGGCTTAATGCTTGATACATGAGCTGCCTCAAAAAGGAACTAGAGAGGAGTCTGCCAGGACTGGAAACAGCAACAAGAAAGGATTTGGCAGACTTCCAGTGTTTGTTTAATAGCAAGCGACCAAACAGTAGCTAATGATTAAAGAGGAACGTCAAGATGAAGAGGGGCGATGTTGCACAACTCCGGGAGAAGACAGAGGTTTATGAAGCACCACTCCTTTCCTGATCACATTGTATTTCTGAAGCCTTCACCCACCCCACCCCAACACCTAGGGCTTCTTAAACTAGCTTCCTCTTAGAAGACAGAATTTCAACTACCCTATCGATCACCCGTTCTCACATGTTCTGCATTACCCCACTTTCACATCCACTCCCTACACACTCGGGGCAATTTACAGAAGACAATTAGCCCACTACTTCCCCCCTCCCCCATTCCTCACCACCAAACCTGTTCCAGTGTTAAACAGCACTCCTCTGAGGATCCTCTTCACAGAGGCAAGACTGTATTCCTTGGAGTTTAGAAGAAGGGGTGACCTTGTTCAAACATGTCAGATCCTAAAAGGGCTTGGACGTGTGGATGTTGAGATATTTTCACCAATGGAAGAGTCACGAACAAGGGGACAAACCTACAAAATAAGGGGCTGGATATTTAATACTGAAAGGTGTATAGTTAATTTTCTCAGAGAGTAGTGAATCTCTTGGCATTCTCTGCCCAGGAGGGTGATGGAGACCGGATCATTAGATATACTGAAGGCGAAGATAGGTAAATATTTGAAAAATGGAGGAACTGAGAGTGATGAGGAACAGGCACAGCAGAGGAGTCGAGGCCAGCATAGGTCAGCCATGAATGGTGGGGTGGGCTTGAGGGGCCGAGTGGCCTACTCCTGCTGCTATTTCCTGCTGTCCTTTTTCTTGTGTGGCTCCTCGCCCCAGCAGAGCTTTAGTTGTCGGGGGGAAGAAAGGGTGCGGAGATATCTGCCTGGCGATGCGTGCCTGATGAACTCCTGTGCCTCAACAAAATCAAACAAGGAAAGCAGGTGAGGCACTGCAATATAAAGACCTTGGGATTTTAATTAACAAGCTGTCTCATCCTGGCCAATTACCCGGGAAGGGTGCCAACGATGACTGAAGGTAGGTAATGTTTGTGGCAGCGTGGCTAGGGGAAGGGATAACAATTAACCCCTTGAGTTTAGAACTTCCTGTGCTTGCCGTTCTCTCCCTGTCCGGGTTGAAGGCCGATTCACCGACTGCTTTCAGTGACCATACACCAACCACTGCCGAACCCAAAACTGAGAGCTTATTGGGTTTGGTGGAAGATACCAATTCTTCCACTAGCAGCTTCCTGAGAATCATGCTGTGATTCAGAACTTCCATCTCTTCACACAAAGGGTGGTGGGTATATGGAACAAGCTGCCAGAGGAGGTAGTTGAGTCTGGGACTATCCCAACAGTTAGACAGGTACATGGATAGGACAGGTTTAGAGGGATATGGACCAAACGCAGGCAGGTGGGACCAGTGTAGTTGGGGCATGTTGGCCCGGTAAGGGCAAGTTGGGCTGAAGGGCCTGTTTCCACGCTGTATCACTCTATGACTCTATTTAGTTAGTTCAGAGGAAGGGCAATGAGGCTTAAACCAGGAAATGAGGACCAATCTAAGAGATGAGGCACAAATCCACAAATTTATGACCAAGCACAGGTTAGGAGGCCAAGTATAGAATATAGAACAGTGCAGTACAGGAATGCTTCGGCTTCACAATGTTTGTGCCAAATATGATGCTGTTAAACTGATCTCATCTGCCTGTACAAGATCCATATCCCTCGATTCCCTGCACTTCCATACACCTGTCCAAATGCCTCTTAAATGTCACTATTATATCTGCCTACACCACCACCAACCCTGACAATGTGTTCCAGGCTCCCACCACTCTCTATGTAAATAACTCACCAGTGGAGTCATGTGGGGCCTATTTAAGGTCAGGAAAGTCAATTCCCCTGACAGGAATTAATGAACCAGTTGGATTTTAACTAAAGATAGACACAAAGTTGGAGTAACTTAGCAGGACAGGCAACATCTCTGGAGAGAAGGAATGGGTGAAGTTTCGGGTCGAGACCCTTCTTCAGGGTGAAAGTAATGGGAAAGGGAAACTGGAGATATAGGCGATGGTACAGAGATATAAAGAACAAATGAATTAAAGATATGTAAAAAAGTAACTGATAAAGGAAACAGGCTATTGAAAGCTGTTTGCTAGGTGAGAACAAAATGCTGGTGCGACTTGGGTGGGGGAGGGATGGAGAGAGAGAGGGAATGCAAGGGTTACTTGGGGGCAGAGAAACCAATATTCATACCCCTGGGTTGTAAGCTGCCCGAGCGAAATATGAATAACTAGCTACCTTTAAAGAATTTAAATGAACGAACAGGTACTTTGGAACCGTCTTCACTTGAACAGGTACTTTGGATCCGTCTTAACTAAGGAGGACACAAACAATCTTCCTGATGTACTAGTGGCCAGAGGATCTGGGGTGACGGAGGAACTGAAGGAAATCCACATTAGGCAGGAAATGGTGTTGGGTAGACTGATGGGATTGAAGGCTGATAAATCCCCAGGGCCTGGTGATCTGCATCCCAGGGTACATAAGGAAGTGGCTCTTGAAATTATGGATGCACTGGTGATCATTTTCCAATGTTCTATAGATTCAGGATCGATTGCTGTGGATTGGAGAGTAGCTAATGTTATCCCACTTTTTAAGAAAGGCGAAAGAGAGAAAACAGGGAATTATAACCCAGTTAGCCTGACATCGGTGGTGGCGAAGTTGCTGGAGTCAATCATAAAAGATGAAATAGCGGCACATTTGGATAGCAGTAACAGGATCGGTCCGAGTCAGCATTGATTTACGAAGAGGAAATCATGCTTGACTAACCTTCTGGAATTTTCTGAGGATGTAACTAGGAAAATGGACAAGGGAGAGCCAGTACCTGGACTTTCAGAAAGCATTTGATAAGGTCCCACGTAGGAGATTAATGAGCAAAATTAGGGCACATGGTATTGGGGGTATAGTGCTGACATGGCTGGAAAATTGGTTGACAGACAGGAAACAAAGAGTAGGGTCCCTTTCAGAATGGCAGGCAGTGACCAGTGGGGTACTGCAAGGCTCGGTGCTGGGACCGCAGCTATTTGCAATATACTTCAATTATTTAGATGAAGCGATTCAAAGTAACATCAGCAAATTTGGGTGGCAGTGTGAATTGTGAGGAGGATGCTATGAGAATGCAGTGACTTGGACAGGTTGGGTGAGTGGGCAGATGCATGGCAGATGCAGTTTAATGTGGATAAATGTGAGGTTATCCACTTTGGTAGCAAAAACAGGAAGGCAGATTATTATGTAAATGCTGTCAAGTTGGGAAAAGGGGAAGTACAACGGGATCTTGGGGTCCTTGTTCATCAATCAATGAAAGTAAGCATGCAGGTACAGCAGGCAGTGAAGAAAGCAAATGGCATGTTGGCCTTCATAACACGAGGAGTTGAGTATAGGAGCAAAGAGGTTCTTTTGCAGTTGTACAGGACCCTAGTGAGATCACACCTGGAGTATTGTGTGCAGTTTTGGTCCCCTAATTTGAGGAAGGACATTCTTACTATTGAGGGAGTGCAGCGTAGGTTCACAAGGTTAATTCCCAGGATGGCGGGACTGTCATATGCTGAGAGAATGGAGCGGCTGGGCTTGTATACCCTGGAATTTAGAGGGATAAGAGGCGATCTAATTGAAACGTATAAGATTATTAAGGGTTTGGACACGCTAGAGGCAGGAACATGTTACCGATGTTGGGGGAGTCCAGAACCAGGGGCCACAGTTTAAGAATAAGGGGTAAGGCATTTAGAACGGAGATGAGGAAATACTTTTTCACACAGAGAGTTGTGAGTCTGTGCCATTCTCTGCCTCAGTGGGCGGTGGAGGCAGGTTCACTGGATACTTTCGAGAGAGCTTGATAGGGCTCTTAAAGATAGCGGAGTCAGGGGATATGGGGAGAAGGCAGGAACGGGGTACTGATTGTGGATGATCAGCCATGATCACATTGAATGGCGGTGCTCACACGAAGGTCCGAATGGCCTACTCATGCACCTATTGTCTACTGTCTATAATTTGGCCTGATTCAACCAAACTAACCAAATTTAAATTCACCCATGGTGGATTTTCACTCACCTCTCCCAATAATTAACCCAGCCTCTGGATTATTTTCCCAGTCATAAAAACACTGCAATCCCTTGTCATTGAGTAAGAGAAGTGTGCACTTTCAGGGCTATGATAAAACAGCTGTGGAAATCATTCAGAAAACCGGCAGATGCAAGATGGGCCAACTGGCCTCTTTGTTATACATGATGATACTTTAATCCAGCTTTTGTTACGGATTCTCTTCCTATGTCTTATTTCCGATGTGGAATACTCTCTTTGAAGAAACCAAGGTCCAATTAAAAAAAAGATATGTGTACTTTTTTATTTCCTTTCCCTTGGGCGAGAGGCTAGTTAGTATGTCTGGAAGTTCCAACATCCTGTCGATATAAGACAAACTCGGTAACTAACATTAGGCATGAATGAAACATGGAAAATAATGTCAACATTATGCACACTGAAGTAACTGAGTCAACCTTTGCGAGACAAGTTTTGGCATTATTTGAGAAGATCGTAAATCATTGATTATGAACCAAGGCACATTCGACATTATGCAGATAAATCTGTCTGACTGAATCTCGCTCTTGCTCCTCTCCGAACCACTCAGGGAATTGGCTATGCAAAATATCACACTTCGAGAGCCAGGAAACTGGCTGAATCATAGAAACGATCTTTAAAATAGCACAGACGGGTTGTTCCCTTTCTTAATGACACTGCAATCTGAAAAAGGCAACAAATTAGAAGCTTCTTGACTCATTTTCCTCACCTCCATCCAAAACGGGTTGCTTGAAACCATCCAGAAGTGAACAATATTTCTTAAGGCAATTTAAGTTAGAAACTTGGTCAGCGAAGGTTAGTTACTCCGATAAAATAATAGGGACCGGTCACAGATTGATCCTGTTAAAAGTTAATTATTACTTTAAAACTGACCATTCTGGTCACATTTGCGCTATCCTTGGCCCTACCTTGACATCCTGATCCCAACGACGAACAGGTAGGTCGGACAGTCGGATTGGTGGGAATTGCAGAGGCTGGAAGTAAATAACAAAAACACATTAGTTAAATAGGCAGCAATGTAGGGCTATCAGGCCGTTCATAGTCTGTGCAGGCACATCTGTGCATGTCTGTGTGTGTGTGTGTGTGGGAGCGGGGGCAGGAGGGCATGCATGTGTGCAATGCATAACATATGTGTCAATTTGTGTGCCCACATGTGCACGAGTTCTTATGTATGTACTCATGTACATTGGTTTGAATCCTTGCAAATTCAAGCAAATTTATGAACGTGCTTGTCTATTAGAAATCTGTTTATATGTATGTGCATACATGCCAATGCACATGTGCGCACATTTATGCACATAACTGTAGACATATATATGTGTGCATGTGTACGTGGGTGCTTTTGTATATCCTGGCAGGTTAGGCTTGTATACGAGGAAAAAAGTTCATTGGTATGATGGGCCGAAGGACCTATTTCAGTGTTGTACATCTCTATGTCTTTCTAACATATCATGTCATGATAGGTCTGGAGTCAGTTATGGGTCAGACCAGGGAGGGTCTATCATCAAGGAACCCCACCATGCATGTCATGCTCTCCTCTTGCTATGAGGAGTTACAGAAGCGTGAAGTCCCATATCACCAGGATTAAGGATAGCTACTTTCCTACAAACATCAGGTTCTTGAACCAATCTCCATAACCCTAATCTTACCTCAGCAATGGAACACTGGCCCACCTCTTGCACTACCATGGACTTCTTTTCTAATTATTTTTGCTCTGGCTCGGGTGTCTTGTTTCTCTTAACTTTTTTTTCCCTTTTCACGATCTTGTACAATTTATGTAATTCGCACACAATTTATGTTTTTGTGTGTTTGAATCGATGTACCAGCCATGCTGTTTGAATCAATGTTTTTCATAGTGGCTGTACCTCACTGTACTTGTGCATATGACAATAAACACTTGCCTTGACTTGAAAGATAATGAAGTGACTAATGCAGAAAGTATTGAAGCCAGGGCAGAGGAAATGTGGGCTGAGTCAGATGCTGAATAGCATTACTTTGCAGAGCCACATCACATTCTCTTCGTGCCACTGGACATCCACCCAAATCCGGATTTTTCCAGACATCGGTTTTGTTTATTTTCTGACTGATATCTATCTTGCTTATCCACGACACTTGGTAATGTTTTACATTTCCTTTTCAGTTTTGTTCCATTCTCGTCACCCTCTTGAGCAGCTGGTGTTACACTCGACCTATTGATCCTTACTGATGTTGTAGCAAGGCAGCAGGCAGTAGCGACAATGACATGCAGTAGATTTTGCATAGAAATTGAGTCACGGTGTAGGGAAGGCCACAATTGCAGTGAATTGTGGACGTAGCCCAGACTATCACACAAACCAACCTCCCTTCCATTGACCCCGTTTATACCTCACGCTGCCTTGGCAAGGACAGCAGCATAATCAAGAAAGAGTCGCACCCTGGACACTCTCTCTTCTCCCCTCTCCCATCGGGCAAGTGTATAGAAGTGTGAAAACGCACACCTCCAGTGTGTCCCAAATTCCAACTATTCTAAAGGTGAAAACATTATTCCTCAGATCCCCTTGAAGTACTCACCTTCAACATGCCCTCGGATTTCTTATGCCTGCATTAGGGGGAAAGGATTTCCTGCTATTACCCAATTAATGTCCCTCATAATGTTATGCTCCTCTCTGCCCCTTCCACACCAGAAACAAACTCAGCCTACCCATTACTTCTTGCAATAAATACCCAAAGATTTTTGAGCTCAGGTAAGAAGACAAAGCAGATAAACAAAGCCTTAAACTTGCAGTTATTCCTAATCATTCTATTTTTAGATAACGTTTCTGTATCTCTGTGAACAAATGGGAACCAGCATATCGAACAAGAACACACGAAAATTGGAACAGGAGTAGACCATTCAAAACCTCAAGCCTGCCCTTCCATTCAATATGATAGAAGTTGGGATGTAATGTTAAAATTGTACAAGGCATTGGTGAGGCCAATTCTGGAGTATGGTGTACAATTTTGGTCGCCTAATTATAGGAAGGATGTCAACAAAATAGAGAGAGTACAGAGGAGATTTACTAGAATGTTGCCTGGGTTTCAGCAACTAAGTTACAGAGAAAGGTTGAACAAGTTAGGGCTTTATTCTTTGGAGTGCAGAAGGTTAAGGGGGGACTTGATAGAGGTTTTTAAAATGATGAGAGGGATAGACAGAGTTGACGTGGAAAAGCTTTTCCCACTGAGAGTAGGGAAGATTCAAACAAGGGGACATGACTTGAGAATTAAGGGACTGAAGTTTAGGGGTAACATGAGGGGGAACTTCTTTACTCAGAGAGTGGTAGCTGTGTGGAATGAGCTTCCAGTGAAGGTGGTGGAGGCAGGTTCGTTTTTATCATTTAAAAATAAATTGGATAGTTATATGGATGGGAAAGGAATGGAGGGTTATGGTCTGAGCGCAGGTATATGGGACTAGAGGAGATTATGTGTTCGGCACGGACTAGAAGGGTCGAGATGGCCTGTTTCCGTGCTGTCATTGTTATATGGTTATATGGTTATATGATCATGGCTGATCTAAGCAGGCTTCAACTCCTCTTCTATGTCAATTGTCCAAAACCCTCAATTTCTCAAATTTTAAACATTCATCTCTGCCTTAAATATATTTAATTGTTTGGCCTTCATCTTCCTCAGGGGCATAGAATTCCAAAGATTCACCAGCCTCTGAGAGAGGAAATTTCCAAGCATCTCAGTTTTAAATACCCAGACCTTTATTTTGCCTGTATGTAACCGAATAGTAGAAATATCGCACCATCTAACCTGTCAGGTTCTCTTAGGATCTGATATTTTTCAATGCCAGTGCTCAATCTTCTAAATTCCGAGGAAAACAAACTAAAGGTCTAGCCTTGCTTGATAGAACAACCCTCTATTCCCAGGATTTCTTTGTCACCTTGCTACCCTGCAGCAAGGGCCTCTCCTGTACACATATAGGAAATTAATGCCTACCATGTACAAGACATCTGAAATAACTAACGACATAAGGAGAAGAAGCAGGCACAGGAGCAAGCAACCTTATCCAACAGAGCATCACACTCACCACAGCTCAGATCACTGTCCGCTTCCAACGTGGAGACAGGGATGTCCCAGAACGAGTTTTCCCAATCCACCACGTTGCCCACTTCATCGCAGGATAGGTTGACGAGCATCTGCCCAGTCATGTTGAAGTCCCAGAGACGGAAGTTGTAGAGCTCGCCGGTGAAGGTTTTGCTGGATTCCTTTTGTTCTGGTGCAAGTGTGAGGGAACCCTGGGCTGCAACGCTTTTCCCTCTGGAGGCTGAGCAGGGATTGACCTGATATTTGTTTTGAGTCTGAGTGATGATATCGCCTGAGGCACTATCCCATGTGACACACAACTGCTGCCAAATGGCGGTGAATGCCTCGCCAGAGAAATGATCCTCCCAGAGTTGGCTCACGTCACACTCCACGTTGGAGATTGCCAGGAGGATATCACTTCCCTGGCTCCTGAGGGCAATGAGCGGCAAGTTGTTGCTATCCACGTATGACAAGAGGATCCAGTTCTTCTTCACAGTAGATGACTTGGCCTCCAGGCATACAGTGAATTGTTCCAGGTCTGGGATGGGGACCGAGGGGGAGACTGAAACAACCTGTCGTTGAGATGGATTGTCCAACACCACCTTTTGATTCCGCAGCGAGACTGCCACTTCACATTCATCCAAGAGGAGAAGAGAAAATAAGATGTGTTAGTTTCACAGAGGTGTAGGAGATAAGGAAGGGGAGCAGCTATCATTGCGAGTAGGAGGCCATTTGGCCGAAGATGCCTGTACTATCTCTGAAATGACAGTGACAATTATTACTGCCCCAATACACTCTCCCCTCGTTGTCCTGCTGTTTCCTTATGGACAAAATCCAATTCCTGGGTCGGAATTTAGCATTCCATCTACCACGGCTTACGATAGGGTCCCGCTCCTGAGAACTGTTTGTAAGTCAGACATGAATGGTAACAGTGTGGGGGAGAGGGTCACGGAGACATCAGCGACGTGAGAGTGAGGAGGAGTGGGAAGGGTGGCCGCCAGCCGGTCTCACGGACTCAGCGAGAGAATGAGTCTACTCAACGCCCCCATCTCAGCTCGGCTCCCAATTGTTGGGGCTCGGGTGTGGTGGGAATGGTTGGGACGAGAAAGCAAATAAAAATGCCCCCATTCCCACCCGCCATTTCTACTGTACCTTTAGAAGACGGACATTTGGGAGTGAATTACAGGTGAGAATCTAATTGCAGAGTTTGAATGGCATGCGATAAATTACAGAGTAATATACATTTGTGAGTGAGTGTTCGGGTGGAATCAAAACAAAGGTTTTTGAGGTTCTTTATATATTTAATGATGGATACCTGGGAGAAAATGAAGGCTGAAATATGATTAAAGAGTTCAAGCAATTTATATATATAACATAATGGATGTAACAGAGAGAATTTCATCCTAGAATATAATTGTAGCATTCAGGCGGTTTATATATATATATATAGAAAACCTGGGAGGGGATTACAAGTTACACTAAAACCGATTATCTGTTCATTATTGTATCGATGATTGTCAGATGGTAGTCTTGGAAAATAGGCAGACAGTTGTCTCTCCAAAACTACAGTCACACTTCACAAATACTTCTATCGGTTATGAAGTTCTTTAGGAAATCCCAAGCTTACAGTACAGCATCCAAATTTTCTTTCTTTGAAAGACACACACTCCTGGAGAACTCAACAGGGGTCAGGCAGCATCTCTGGAGAACATGTATTGGTGACGTTTCAGATCAGGCAGCATCTCTGGAGAACATGGATTGGTGAGGTTTCGGGTCGAGATCCTTTTTCCAGTCCAAAGAAGGGTTCCGCCCAAAATGTCGCCTATTCATGTTCTCCATGCTGCCTGATCCTCTGAGTTACTCCAGCACTTTGTGTCTTTTTTATAAACCAGCGTCTAGAGTTCCTTGTGTCTGCATTTTTTCTTTGAAGTTATGATGGAAATATTTTAGAAAGCAACAGTATCGTTCAGCAAGCCGTGCACATTATCACATACCTTGTCTGTAGGAAGCTCTGAATCCTTTTTTTTGGATGCTAAAGTCAGTCTTGAATGTGACAACCATTTCATTCGTGGTAGAGTTCAATGTGTGACCCTTAGCTGTGACACCGCAAAATTGAATGTTTTCAGCCCCATTTTGTATTGACACAAAGTCATATTGGCATCCTTGGGCTTCCTCTAACTCGAAGTCGTGAAAAGTCAGCTGTATGATAAATCCAGGAGGGGCCAGGATGGTCCACTTACAGTTTAAATTAGGGCTATAGTCCACGGGGTAACATGGGGATGTGAACTGGCCCGAGAAACCAGTTAGAGTTTCTGTGCAACTTGAGCAGCACAACACTGCTGAATTTCAAAAAGAAAAGAAAATGGAACATTGCATTTATACTTGTTAACTTGATCTTAGAAAACTCTTTGTGACATACATTGGACAGAGTCCCAGCAAGATGAGAAGGCGGAAGAGTTGCCAAGCTTCAGCCCAGGCATGCAGTCAGTCTTGTCTCGGGTGGAAATTGTTTTGAAGTCAAGTCACATACAGCGCAGTATTGGAACATAAGCAGCTACAATCTGGACCACAGGGCTGCACCCAAGATATCCCAGTGCCCAAAATGTTCATAATTTCCTTGGGCGGCATTGTGGCGCAGCGGTAGATTTGCTGCCTTACAGCGCCAGAGAGCCTGACTACGGGTCCTATCTGTACGGAGTTTGTATGATCTCCCTGAGACCTGTGTAGGTTTTCTCTGAATGCTCCTGTTTCCTCCCACACTCCAAAGACGTACAGGTATGTAGGTTAATTGGCTTGGTATAATTGTAAATTGTCCCTATTGTGTTAGGATAGTGTTAGTGTGCGAGTATCACTAGTCTGCACAGACTTGGTGGGCCAAAGGGCCTGTTTCCATGTTGTATCTCTAAACTAAACTAAACTAAACTGGCGTTGACTGATGCTGCACATTACAAGCCTTTAATTCCAGCAAGGACTGAATGAGGCAATCATCACTCCCTAGACAGGGGAATGACCATCAGGTTTGGGCAGGATGAAGCCTTTCAGTCATTAGATATGCCCAAGTTGTATTTTCCCAATCTAGCTTCCATTAAACTTGTTAACCATATCTAATATCTATCGCTCTCAGTTTTGACATTATTTGCCCTTTCCCCAACCTAGTCCCAACAGATTAGTGGCAGTGAGATTTACAGATTTCACTACTCTTTGGGACGGAAGGAGATACCAACAGGAGTTGGGCATGAAACTCTTCAAGCCTGCGCTACCATTCAACATGATCATGACTGAATTCTGCTGGCCTTTAGGCCATTTATCTGCACTCACCACAGACCCCCGACTGAATCTTCAATCTTCAATCTCCAAATCCAGTGGTCTTTCTGAAAGATGGCACATTTTACCAAAGGGATGTCAATTGTAGAAATCTTCTAGGTATTGCCCAGGCAGGAATGTGTTGGGACAGGATGTGCTTGGATGGGGCTTTTTACATTACTTTGGGGTATCTACTCTACAGTGAGTACCAAGGTTAAGGGGCATATGCTTCCCATTCAGTAACATCTTCCAGCATTTGAAGCTGGCTTGTGGTCAATAGAGCCATTCATTGATTCCCCAACTACTGGCCTTGAACGTCAGGTCCACATGGCTACTATTAAGCATAAGAGTTTGTACTCCCTGCTAGATAAGGTAACAATTGAGTTTATGTCCAGTTGCTGTAGCAGGAGAACGTTCCAATGCTGCGACCAGGTTAGATGGGATACGGTGAGGAAGCAGTAGTAAGACAATGGAAGAAGCATCACAGAGAGAAAGCCAGAACTGCACAAGTCAATCCGACAATACAGGTTTTTGCAGGAACTTGGTTGGTAACTTTTGCATATTTGCATAATTTTTGCTTAGTTGGAGGTGATAAAAGCAAACCAATTGACATAGTAATTCACTGCTGATTAATATTTATTTGACTACTGTAAAGTCTAGTTCTGGTCTCAAGCCCATCCCTTTACTCTTCAGTCTGTCTCCCATGTCCTCATTAGAACTTGTCTATTTAAAACAATCTAATCTGGGCAGCATCTGGTCAAGATAGACACTAAGTGCTGGAATAACTCAGCGGATTAGGCAGCATCTCTGGAGAAATAGGATGGATGACGTTTTGGGTCGGGATCTTCTTCAGTCTGAAGAAGGGTCCCGACCCAAAACATCACCCATCCTTTTTATCCAGTGATGCTGCATGACCCGGTGAGTTACTCAAGTACTCTGTGCCTCTCTTTGGTATAAACCAGCATCTGCAGTTCTTTGTTTATATATATTAGCATCTAGTAAACCTCTTCTGCACTCTATCCAAAGAAGACCATTCAGCCATTGTATCACTGCTGGCCTTGCTACATCAACCTATTCAGTTGAAACCCACTCATAGCCCTGAAGCTTGATCTCTCCTATATGCATATCAACTTTCCTTCTGATAGCTCTGCATGATCCCACAATCTCTATAGACAATGTTCAAGATTGTCAACTGTCTCATTTTAAGATGTTCAAAAGGGAACTGCAGATGCTGGAATATCGAAGGTACACAAAATTGCTGGAGGAACTCAGCGGGTGCAGCAGCATCTATGGAGCGAAGGAAATAGGCGACGTTTCGGGCCGAAACCCTTCTTCAGACTGATGGGGGGTGGGGAAAGAAAGAAGGAAAAAGGGAGGAGGAGGGGCCCGAGGGCGGGCGGATGGGAGGGTGGGAGGAGACAGCTAGAGGGTGAAGGAAGGGGAGGGGACAGCATTTTAAGATGGTTCTGCCTCACATCTTGTCTTGTATCCCTTTGACCAAGTCTTTGAATCTGTGTTCAATGGTTCATGAATCAGCCACAAATGGGAACAACTTTCTTCTACAGTATTTACACTGCCTAAGCCAATCACACCTCCACCAAATCTTTTCTCAATTTTCTTTGTTCCAAGCAGAACAATTCCAGCTTCTCCTGATCTAACCTCATAACATTGCAAAATTCTGGACCAAATTGAATACCTTAGGACATGTATATGATTATCAAAGTATCCCCACCAGTGAGCCCTGCCTCTGCTCCCTGCTCCCATCAGACTGGAAGTACAGAAGCCTGAAGTCAAACATCACCAAATTAAGGAAAGGCTATTTTCCAACAACTATCAGGTTCTTGAACCAACGCACACAATCCTATCCTACCTTAACAACGGAACACCGTGCATACCAATGTACACACTCAATAGTCTATCTTATAATATGATGAATAATTCACCATGATACATAACGGCATTTAATTCTCTATTTATTATATTTATCTCTTAACAAATCTCACATCAATACCATTAACCATCTTTGTAAATAGCACTAAATACCATTTACCACACATAAATTATCAACACAATCTTGCATTGTCTAAAACATATTTCACAATATTTACAGCACTTAACAACAATGCCACTGTCAAACCACCAGTATTAACATCCAGATCTTTCATAATATCCACCACCAATTTCATTATTTCTCAATATGAATCTTTCAAATAATGCCAGCATTTATGACAATCGATATGAGAATGAAATGCTTTTGGCACCATTTGCGGCCTCTGTTGCACCTCTCTCAAGCTGCCCTTGAGCTCGGAATTTCCTCCATTAACATCTATTCCAAACTATCTCCTTCCCACCTCAAAACAAAATGCTCCTAACAAGTTTTTTGGACCAACCTGTTCCATACAAGTTCATAAATCCGAAACCATGTCTTCATCCTCTCCTCAGATGTTGCCTAACCTTCAGTGAATTTCCAGCATTATCTGTTTTATTTATGCCATTATTTTGCTTTACCTCAGAATCCATTCTGCGTCTGACTGTAGTGTCCTCAAATTACACTGGAGATGTTTCCCTACATTGAAGATGCCTTATAAATACTAGTTGGTTTGTAGCACTAATAGCTCACTCTTGTTAATATGCACAGTTCTAGATCCACCATAGGAACAAATAGATTATTGATGGTACTTTGTATACATTGTTGATTAGGACATTACACAATGTGGTTCTGAATCAGCATATCTCAATTAGGTGGGAGTCACTGTTACTCCTTCCCCTCACTCCTATTCAGTGCTGATAGTTCTGATCCATACCGAGGGACAGTTCTTCTCCATCAATGTGGGTCTATGCAGTGAATTTGGCAAAATCATTCCTCCACAAATGATTAACCACCACCAAACCAGGGGAGCCTGGATACGATCCCTGTCTACACGAGTCGATGATATATTAGCAAATGCCCAGCACCTTTCAAATAGTTAGAAGAAGAGGCCAAGAAACACCTGTCACGGCACAGCAGAAGTTATATAAAATGTGCGTAAGAGCTGCAAATACCACCAGATTTCCATCTCAGAGAGCCCAGACATTTTGAAATATGCACATATGTTAGTTGCTGATTAGTCATTTTATTTAAAGCATGGTTGCCAAGAACGAAAGCAGTGGAATAAACTGGCAGCACCATGAGAAAACAAGTGGAAAATTACTAGCTCAAAACAAAATTACACAAAATCAAAGCATATTGTGAATGGTGACAATACCACAACGATTTCGACCAATGCCTTAATTTACAATCTGTTGTTGTTGGTAACAGTAAATGATGTTAATGCAGTGTTTCTTTGAAATTCCGCTGCCCAACCGTTTACATAAGTGTTAACCCATCTGTAATCCATTTAAATTCTTTCAGTGGCACAGTCAACCTGTGTTCATGTTGCCTACAAATTTGTGTAAGATTTAAAAGCATGAGTGAATCATTCAGACTTTCAAGACAGTTCCACCATTCAATATGATTAGGACTGATCTTTCACCTTCACACCACCATTCCCAAATCTTGACGCAAAAATTCTATGGACCTCAATACCAAAGAGGCTTAATAACTGCTCATCCACCGGGAAAAATAGCTCCAAAAATGCACAACCCTTTGTGTGAAGGAGTTTCGCCTCATCACAGTCATACAATGTAGAAATTGGGCCTTTGGCCCAACTCACTCATGCCGACCAAGATGCCCAATCTAAGCTCATCCCATTTGCCTACATTTCTCCAATAATGCTCCAAAAATGTCCTATCCATCTACCTGTTCAAATCTCTTTTAAATGCTGCTATGGTACTTACCTTAACTACTTTCTCTGGAAGTTTGTTCCATATATCCACCACCCTATGTGTGCAAAATTTGTCTATCAGATTTCTATCGTATCTTTTTCCTCTCACCTTAAACCTATGTCATCTGGCTCCTTGATTTCCCTACACTGGAAAAAAAACTCAGTGCATCCACCCTATCCATCCCCATCATGATTTTATACACCTCTACAAGGTCCCCTCTAGCCTCCTACATGTCAAGGAATAAAGTTTGAGTCTGCCCAACCTTTCTCTATAGCCCAATCCATTGAGTACTGGCAACATCCGCATATATATTCTCTGCACTCTTTCCAGTTTTAGACATCCTTCCTATTGCAGGGTGACCAAAACTGAACACAGTATTCCAAAGTAGACAAAAAAATGCTGGAGAAACTCAGCAGGTGAGGCAGCATCTATGGAGAGAAGGAATAGGCTATGTTTTGGGTCGAGACCCTTCTTCGGACTGATGTCAGGCGGGGGGGGGGGGGGGGGGGGGGGGGGAAGAAAGGAAGAGGCGGAGACAGTAGGCTTTCTGGGAGAGCTGGGAAGGGGGTGGGGAGGAAGGGAGAAAACAAGGGCTATCTAAAATTAGAGAAGTCAATGTTCATACCGTTGGGGTGTAAACTACCCAAGCAAAATACAAGGTGCTGTTCCTCCAATTTGCACTCCCTCCTCTCCCCCTTCCCAGCTCCCTCACAAAGCCTACTGTCTCCGCCTCTTCCTTTCTTTTTCCCACCCTCCCCCCACCCTGACATCAGTCTGAAGAAGGGTCTCGACCCGAAATGTCGCCTATTCCTTCTCTCCATTGATTCTGCCTCACCCACTGAGTTTCTCCAGCACTTTTTGTCTACCTTCAATTGTTCCTGCATCTGCAGTTCTTTCTTAAACAGTATTCCAAATGTGGTTTCACCAATGTCTTGTACAACTGTAACAAAATGTCCCAACTTCCATAGTCGATAAAACCTGTGTTCAATCCTGATTTCCAGTGCAGCCTGTGTGAAGTTTGCATGTTCTCCCTGGGACAAAATTGGTTTCCTTTGGGTGCTTTGGCTTCATCCCAGATCCCAAATGTGTGTGGATTGTGAGGTTAATGGGCCACTGTAGATTTCTCCCAGTAAGTGTAGGTAAGTGGTAGAATCTAAGGGAAGTTGATTGGATAGTTTAGGATTAGTCCAAATGGGTGCTTGATGGTTGGCACAAGGTCAGAGAGCCATAGTCATGTACCTGAAAGCAGGGTCTTTGGCCCAAGTTGTCCATGCCAACCAAGGTGTCCATCCTCGCTCATCCCACTTACACACGTTTGACCCATGTCCCTATCCATGTACATGTCCAAATGTCTTTTAAATGTCATCATTGCACCTTCTGCATCATGTATGCATCAACCACTTCTTCTGGCAACAGGTTACATATAAATATATATATATATATATATATATATATATATATATATATATATATATATATATAACCTTCTGTGTAAAGGAAATTGCTTCCTAGGTTGCTATTAAATCTTTCACCTCACATCTTAACCCAACACCCTCTGACTCTTGATTCCCCAACCCAGGAAAAAATACATGCATTCACTCTTTCGCTGTCCCCAAGATTTTAAACACCTCTATAAGTTCACCGTTTTCTCTCTTATGCTCGAAGTAACCTCTCCCTCCTAGTCAATCCCTCGAGTCCTGGCAACATTCTCACAAATCGATTCTGACATGGGTCAGAGCGTCCATGCTGTGTGAGAATTCGAAGGGAGAAGAGCAAGAAATGGGAAGAAAATTGGAAGACCGAGAAACAAATGCTGGAACTTAGATGAAAAAAGGAGACCAGTTCTGCTTGATGGCACATATGTAAATGCAAGTAGTTTCGTGAATGAGGCAGATAAGTTGAGCATACACAGAGATAGATAGATACACAGAAGTATGCTATCACAGATATTTTTGAACAAATGCTGAATTGGCTGCTTAATATTCCATGTTCGAGATGAGGTAGAGAGAGGGTAAAGAGGAAAGGTAGCAATGTTGATCAAAAGAATAATCACAGCTGTGAGAAGGCTAGAAGGCTCATCGAAGCTAATCATTGTGTGATTGGATCTATGCTTAATATAAGCAGCTTAATCAATGGAATGGACAGTGGAATGTCATCAAAACACTGCAAACGATCACTCAGTTAGATTACCAACCACATGTTTTAGGCTATTGGTTTTAACGGAAACAAAATATTTTTCAAAAACAGAAACCAAAGAATATGAGTATTATTTTTTGTTGTTGTTGTAATATTCATGTAAAAATTGTAACTGTGATAATTTGCATGAAGTAGCGATGCTTACCTGTGGGACAGAGACAGCTGGTAAAAACAGCCAGACAGCATAGAGATCTCCAGTAGCTCCCTCCTCGATAGACACACCTCAGCCTGGCTTTATGGGACATCCTACAGCAGGCAATTGAGCACAAGGGGCACAGAGAAACAATTTGTTAGCAGAATTATTTGTTCCCATTCCAAGGCACGTTGACTTACATTTACAGCCAAATATTCCACCTCACCCACTAAATCTGTGCATAAATATGCAGCTCAGTCAACAAGTCTCTAACATTGCCAACTTCAAAATAAGTTCTCTTTGAAATGTCAGAAAACAATGTTAGAAACTCCAAAGAAAATCCATCCCAAGATTTGGAATTATTTGGTTATTGTTAAACTGCAATCATTCATGCAAGACAGTGTCACAGTTGTGCAGCGGGTAGTGCTGCAGCGGTAATGCTGCTTCATCATGATGCCAGAGACCCGGGTTCGATCCTGACTCGGGCTCTGTCTGCGCAGAGTTTGCATGTTCTCTCTGTGACTGCGTGGGTTTCCTCTGGGTGCTCCGGTTTCCTCCTATATCCCAAAAACATGTGGGTTTCACTGGTCTCTGTAAAATTGACCCTAATGTGTAGGGACATATTGCTAAGTTAAACTGATCTCTGCCTGCATGTGATCCATATCCCTCCATTTCCTGCATAACTTTGTGCAAATATGAAAGCATCTTAAATGCCTCTATTACATCTGCCTACATCTGCAAACACTCATTCCAGGCACCCACCATTCATTATGTAAAAAATACATATCCTTCAAATGTTCGCTTCTGGCTATAAGGCTATGCCCTCCAATCTTTGCTGTTCCCACCTTGAGAAAAATGTTCTGACTGTCTACCCTATCTATGCCTCTTTTAATGTCATACTAGACTAAGTGGGACCTGTTGGGTCCCAGTCACACGGGAGGCCTGGTCCCCCAATGCAGCCCATTCCCCAACGCAATATTCCACCACTCACCCGTTCCCCCAACGCAATAGTCCACCACTCACCATTAGCCCCTAACAGCACAGACACGGCTCATTTACCCTCATCCCCGAGAGCTCCCTCCCCTTCTTCTTCATGTGTGGGAGGGAAGTGGGGTGTGTGGCGGGGGGGGGGGGGTAGGAGGGGAAGAGGGGTGTGTGTGGACGGGGAGGTGCAGGAGGGGGTGAGAGGGTGGTGTGGGGGGAGGGGGGTTGTGGGTAGGGGGATGTTGTGGGGGGAGAGGGGTGTGATGGCGCCGGTGAGCTTGGAGAAAAGACGGGGGAAGATCCATGGGGGAGAGGGGGCATCACAGGGGAGGGGGGAGGAGCCAGCGAGGGGGACCAGAGGGTAGTGGTTGGAATTGGCAGTGTGATGGGGACTCACAGCGGGCGCTGGTCGCTGGTCGCTGGTCGTTCTCCTCCACCAGGATCAGAGTCCCCGCTTTCCGTTTGGCAACATCTCTGACTCCAAGCTGGGCTGGGTCTGCGACTTTGGGCTGGGTCTCCGACCCTGGGCTGGGCTGCGATGGGTCTCCGATGCTGGGCTGGGCTGGGTCGGGTCTCCGACGCTGGGCTGCTTGGGGCGGGGCTGCTTGGGGCGGGGAGGGTCTGGGCTGCTTGGGGTCCCTCCGTGCAGCGACAATTGGCGCAGATGACCAGATTGTTAATAATGTCCACACACAGATGACCAGGATGATCTTTAAAGTGCCATATTCACTCCTGAGTCATACTTTTCACCTTAAAATACTCGTAGAATGTCTTTGGATTCTCCATTACCTTGCCTGCCAAAGCTACCTCTTGTCCCTATTTTGGTCTCCTGATTTGCCTCTTAGGTGTACTCCTGCATAGCCTATACCCATTGAGGGACTCCCCTGGTCGCGGCTGCCTGTACCTGACATAAGCCTCCTTCTTTTTCGAAGAAAGCCTCAGTATTTATTGTTATCTAGCGTTCCCCACTCTGTTCTCTTGACACTAACGAGAACATTCTGTCCTTGAACAATCACTAATGTACCTTTTAAAGCCTTTTTCTTGCCAGGCGTCAATTTGCCTGCAAACAGCTCCCTCAATTAACTTTTGCAAGCTCCTGTCTAATAGTCATGTTACTTTAGTGATAAGAAGAAAAGAATATATAGATCCGCTGAGATCTCTTCTTGGAACATAATCATGAACTAATTCAACTTTTATGCAGAATTTCACCATGTTACCCCATTGACTTTCAAATGCACTGAATACATCACAGGAATATTGCAAACAACATTATGGCCTTTATTGGGTCAATTAAATCATAGCAGCATTGTGGGTGGCGCAGAGGTAGAGTTGCTGCCTTACAGCGCCAGAGACCCGGTTTTGAATCTGACTATGGGTGCTTGTGTGTATGGAGCTTGCACGTTCTCCCCATAAACTGCATGGGTTTTCTTCGGGATCTCCGGTTTCCTCCCACACTCCAAATACGTACAGGTTTGTAGGTTATTTGGCTTGGTATAATTATAAATTATCCCCAGTGTGTATAGAATAGTGTGAGTATGTGGGGATCGCTGGTCGGCGCGGACTCGGTGGGTCGAAGGGCCTGTTTCCGCACTGTGTCTCTAAACTAAACTAAAATTGATTTCTTTGTTATCTATCATTGCTCACTGTTTCTCAAATTGTAGCAAAATCTATACCCTGAGCAGAGTGTTTCAATTATCCCACTGCATTAATAATCTTGTTCTATTGTCTTTTAAGTTAAAATATTTCCTGTTTAAGGGCTTTTGATCTCTCCGTATTTAATCAATATTGCTAAACAGGGATTATTTGGCAGTTGTCTTAGCACTGTTTACACAGTCTAATTCCACATTAATAGCTGCTGTGTTCCTACATGATAACAGTGACTTAACTTTGATGTTCTTTATTACTGTAGTGACTCTGCAAATTTCAGTGGCAGGAAATGTTTTTATATCTATAATTTGGATTTTCCATTTCCTCGTTAAATATGCCTAATTTTGCATAAAAGTCAATAAATGATAAGTTCAGTATTAAGTTTGCACTTAAAGAATCCAAGACACAAGGCAATCCAAACTAAGAAGGTTGGTTTATATTAAAATAGAAACCAGCACAATTTTCACTTCACTGATTCACAGGGTAAAATTACATTATGGTCGTAGAACCACAGTCATACGGCATGGAAACAGGCCATTCAGCCCAACATGTCCATGCCAACTAGCAAGTACAATCTATTTCCTTTCACATGATCCATAGTCTTCCATACAATGGCATATGCTCATTGATGTGTTTTGTTTTAATTCGTATTCAAGTACTTGCCTCAATCACCCACTCAAGTAATGTGTTCCAGTTTCCAACTTTCCTCTGGGTGAAAAAAAAAATCTTCACATCTCTTCTAAACCTCTAACATCCTCTTGTCACATACATCCATGTTAAAGAAGGATGTTTCGCACAATCTACCTGATCTATGCCTCTCAAAACTTTGAATACCTCATTCTGGAACCTCCTTCAATCTCTGCTATTCCAAGTAACACAAGCTCAGCTTCTAGTCACCTTCAATGCTGAAATGTGCATCCCAAGTATCTTTCTGGTGAATCTCCTCTACATCCTCTCCACTGTAATCACACCTGTTTTACAGTGTGCCAACCAGAACTACACACAATACTCTAGTTATCGCCTAACTAATGCTTTATAAAATTGTACCATAATCGCATTTCTCTTATTTTTAGTCTAGTTTAGCTTAGAGAGACGGCACGGAAACAGGCCCTTTGGCCCATGGAGTCCGCACCAACCAGCGATCCCTGCACACTACCCTACACACACAAGGGACGATTTACAATTTTACTAAGCTAATTAACCTACAAACCTGTACGTCTTTGGAATGTGGAAGGAGACTGAGCACCCAGAAAAAAATCACGCAGTTCACGGGGAGAAGGCCCAAGCTATGAAGGCAAATATCCTTAACCTTATGTTCCACTTCAGGGATCATTGGACAACTACACCAATGTCGCTGTACAGTGCATGTGCAGAAACTATGTGACATTGGAGAGGGTGCATTAGAGGTTTTCCAGAATGCTGCCTGGATTAGGAACTATTAGTTATAAGGTTGGACAAACTTTGATTGTTTTCTCTGGAGCATTGGAGGCTGAGGGGAGACCTGATAAAAGTATGTAAAATTATGAGAGGCATAGATGGGTTAGACAGTCAGAACCCTTTCCCTAGGGTAGAAATGTTAAAAACTAGATGCCATAGGTTTAAGGTCAGAGGTGGAAAGTTTAAAGGAGATGTGTGGGACAAGTGTTTAATACACTGAGCAGTGGGTGCCTGGGATGTGCTGCCAGGAATAGTGGTGGAAACAGATACTGTACGAGAGGTTAAGAGGCTTTTAGAAAGGACTTTTGATATGCAGGGAATGGAGGGATATGGATCACATGCTGGCAGATTAACTTGGTATTATGTTTGGTATAGATATTGGGAGCCATAGGTTCTGTTTCTGTGCTGTACTGTTTCAATGTTCTATGCCCATCTGTTCCTCAGTACGTCCTAAGGTCCTATCATTCATGGTGATCACAACACACACACACACACAGGATTAACATGTGCTTCTGTTGCTATTGTGTGTGCTTCACAATTTCCTGACTCATTCCTTCCATTGGCAGAGATCCACAGATCTCGGTTAGTTCGATGCTGGAACTACCGTGTCACCTCGACAGAGTGAAATGAATCCAAGATATACAAATTAATGGAAATTAATTTATTTTACTACCTTTTTCTTTCAGTCGTAGAGTTGATGTGTAATTTATATATAATTTAATTTTTTGCATGTCTGGGTCTGAGTCTGTGCCGTGATGCTGCTGAAAGCAAGATTTTTTATTGTATCTGTAACTCACAATAAATGTAATTACCTTTGACTTGATTACCTTTGAAACCAATGCTGAGCATAAAATTCTCATGTTATTCACCAGTTAATCAACTACTTTTTCAGAGGAATATTTATGGGGAGAATATATTGTAGAATGAAAAATCCCAGAGCTGGACTAAATAGCCATGGACTATTTCTACTGGACACCATTTTCATGATGAGACTTTGACTTTTAGTTAATTTAAACAACAAATTCATGCCAGACCAAATTGCCACATTGCTGGAGACTTTACCATGTGTCAAGATTGCACTTAATCACCTCCTCATTCTGGGGCACAAACCCCACACCTGGGTCATTGACATAAAATAGTAAGATGAGGGATTACGTGAAGAAGGCCGTCAACCCGCGTGCGCGTCAACCTTTAAAGCAGCGGTGTGAAAGCGCAGATTATAGTAGTTGAACTGAAAAATAGTAAGATACGAGAGACTAGAAATACCAGCTGATCTTTTATGAGGGTTTGGGAGCGGTGGGCACGTAATCCCTCATCGTAACTCCTCATAAAATAAAGATCAAACTTCAAACTGGTAAGTTCTCATTTAATCTTACTATTTCACTTCGGAGTCACGTGAGTGGCTACGTGAAGATTTTGAAGCTCTGTGCTTTCATGCCATGGACTCAAGTCCAAGTCACGCACTGTATAGGTTGACCAAGGATAAGAGGTAAATGCATTCAGACACGACAATTTTTGAGAACATGCTGAAGCTTTTTAATGGACAAATCATAATAAATAGCAGATCCTCTTATCCAGGGAAACTACTAAACAGAACTTAAAATGGTTTCGGCAAAGGCCCTTGGTCTGGTGACTGGTTTATGATAGAATGCCTGAAAAGTTCGTTCTCCTGACCATCCTGCGTTTGCTAGGATCTGGTCTAACGGGACTTCCATTGTCCTCACTGCTGTTGTAGATGCTGCCCTGGTGGAGTGAGATTTAAATTAATCAGTATCAACTCCTGCATATATCAGCACCTGTTTTAGCCACCTGGAAATGGTCTGAACCGAAACCTTGTTATGAGGTTTCTTAAAACTAATAAACAATGCTTGTTCCGAACCCCTGAGGCTCTTAGTGACCTTAATATATAGTCGTAGGTGTGTTACCACACAGAGCCGGATGTCCAAGGAGTAAGCTGCAAAAAGAAGCTTGAGGCCGGAAGTACCTGGTCTGCTTTGCTAAACTAGGTCATATACGTAAAATGTGATACTGTAGGCAGAGATGACCATACTATCCAGTCGCAGCTTGTGTAATAATAATAATAATAATAATAACTTTATTTATAAAGCACTTTAAACAATTGCAGTTGCCACAAAGTGCTGTACATGAGAACTCATGAACAAAAAGCTATTACAAACAATTAAAAACCATTAAAAACCGTAAGACGAAGGACTATAAAAAACACACTAAAAATTAAGACATTAAAAGCACTAAAAACAGGAGCAATGCCTCAGCCAGTGTCGAAAGCCAAAGAATAAAAATGTGTTTTTAGGGAGGATTTGAAGATGGACAGTGAGGGGGCCTGTCTGATGTGCAGCGGCAAGGTGTTCCAGAGTGCCGGAGCAGCAACAGAAAAGGCTCTATCCCCTCTGAGCTTCCGCTTAGACCTTGGTACCTCAAGGAGCAGCTGATCAGCTGACCTGAGGCACCGGGCAGGAGCATATAGGTGGAGCAGCTCAGAGAGGTAAGGCGGGGCGAGCCCATTCAACGATTTAAAAACAAATAAAATAATTTTGAAATGAACTCGAAAGTGCACTGGGAGCCAGTGAAGGGAGGCCAAGATTGGCGTAATGTGCTCCCTCTTTCAAGCTCCGGTTAAAAGGCGAGCGGCAGCATTTTGAACAGACTGGACCCGCTGAGCTGACACCAGAGCCATGATCATCACTACTATATACGCGAGCTGGGTTAAGGATAAGGGTGTTGCCGGTGCCCACCGGCGAAGCAGACTATGTCTATGTCTAATACTATGCCTACTTCCCAAATTTCCGTATATCTGGGCCTAGGGGGTTTCATGTTGAAGATGCCCTTCATGAACCTAGACACTAGCGGGTGTGTCCCCACAGATTGTTGTCCTGATCGAGGTCCCAAATATGCCGATAGTGCACTGCTGGCACAGTTAATAGCACTATAACTCAACGTGTCTTTAAAGAACAATTTAGAGGGAAACTCCAACACATCGGTAATGTGTGCTGAGTCATAAGATATATTGGACAGTGAGCAGTACTCTTCCCATTTCCTAATATGAGAAATATATTGTATCTTCGTACTGTCTCTCCTGGCTGCAGTGAGTACATCCAATGTGCGTTCAGTCAATCCGTGCCCCAGAAAAGGTCTTCTCAGACTCTGTAAATCAATAATTAATTTGGTCATGGAGAGGATTACAAGGTAGAAAGCAGACTACTGCCTTTAGGGATGGCCATGAAAGGCTGATCATTCCCAGTATAGCCCATGGCTGTGTCGACCAATCTGGTAGCACCAGGAGGGTTGCGAGAGTCTCGCTTAATTTAGCGAGCATAGATAGTTGAGGCAGTATGACGGAAAGCATCCTTGCCCAATGTAGCGGGAAATACATCCACCGCCACTGTCTGTGGGCCTTGTACACGTGACGTACTTAGATAATTGATGATTTGTCTGCACGCAGACGAGGCGATATCCGGTGTTCATACCGGTCGATGATGTTCATAGAACATGTGTTAACATTTTATTCTGTACATTACTGAATTACCATATCCTGGCGTTCAACACCATATCGTGTCTGTTATACCAGTGAAATTTTTTTTTTAAATAGCCAACAATATAGAATATGGCCTAGATTTCCCCAAGTGATAACATACCACCGATGTGGTAACCCTAATTTAAGCTGAACATGCATCTTCCCGCAATCAATGTTTTAACTCATAATGTGCACCCATCGATGCTGAGTGTACCGAAAAGAACTGGTGATGCATCTTATTTTAGTCACCACAGCAGATGTGATTTTTCAGAATTGACTATATTGAAATTCTGTAGCGCACAACCGACTTGAGTGGTGCCAAGAAAAAACATTCAGTTATATTACTGAATTTTGGCTTAAATACCAACCTTTGTCATAATTTTCTTAACCTGTGAGTGATGCACACCCTTATGTTCTAAACCCCATATCCACCTACCTTTATGATTCACCACTCAAGTAAACTTTGTGGAGATGGTAGCATTGTTGCCCAGAATTTCTGCTCCTCCAATAAGTACATCAACACAAATAAAAATTAATCATCTTGCTTAAACATTTTTTACTCAAATTAAGTGAATCAATGTGTAGCTTGCCTCCAAGTGGGATGGTTAAGGTTCCAAGTTCCACACCATAGATGTGAACACAAAGATCTAATCTGATGCTCAAGTGCAGTGCCGATAGGCACAGTGCCGATCCTGCATTTTGGCTATTAACCAAGATATTAAACAAGATATTAAGCACGGCTTTGCCTGACCTCTCAGGAAGACAGAAAGAATCCCATGGCACTATCAGTGGATGAGATGTCTCCTCAGTGCCCTGGTGAATCAACCAAAATTATAGTAATAGATCGCTCGCCCATTCCTTCACTCTTGATTACTCGCCCATTCCCACTTCTGTTTCATAGAATCATATAGCATGGAAATAGGCCATTCAGCCCACCATGTCCAGTGGTCACCCATTCATATTAATCCCATTTTCCAGCATTTGTTTCCAAGATAATTCAATAATCTCATCTTGACACCTCTTCAAAGCTATCAGCATGTCTGCTACCACTATTCTGAGTGACTAAAGTCCTTCCCAGATCCCCTCTGAATCTCCCACCCCTTACCCTAAATCTATGTCTTCTAGTTGTATCTGCTTCTGACATGGAAAATCCTTCCTGCAGTCTACCCTCTCTATATCCACCTCAACATGTTTGAGAAAGCTTATTGCGTTTACATTTCTGCATAGGCAAATCAGGTGTGGGTGCAACACTAATCTTTTCGCAAGCAAAGTCTACTCCACAGAGTATCCTGATGCTGATTTTTAATCCTGAGAACTATTTGTACTTTTGCTAATGTCCCTGGCTATTACATGGTAAAGTATTTTGATTTAAAAATGTTGTCTGGTGGGCTTTGTGCGAGACTCCTCCCGGGATGACATAATTGAAGCTGCTTTGTTGACGGCATTGGGGAGGAATGTAACGCAACTCGGAGCTCTCCTCAGCAATAACATTGCACTGGTTACAAGAGAGTTCACTGGCCACCCATTTATTGGTAACTTCGCAGAGAAAAGCTGCTACAACAAGTACAGTAAGTAGAGAATGCTCTCATTTACAATTGACAGAAGGGGCATTGATATTCAATTTACAAGCCCACAATTTAAAAGATTTTAGTTACGCAGATAGGCAGGGTGTGCGCACTCTGGGGAAGCACGGGCCAATGAGCTAAAAGGGATTTGGACTTTTATGAAAGGACTGCACTGTGTTTTTGTGGATAAATTAATGTAGGAAGGAGTTATGCTCACGTTTACACGTTCATGAATATATTTGGGTTTCAGGAAGGTCTAACTCTTCCCAGAAATTAATGGTTTTCTCAAACAGACTACAAACCCTGGATTTGATGGAATAGTTCAAGGGATATGGAGGTGAAGTGGCTAAGTTATTCATCTCGCATCAAAAGTCTGGGTCTTCGATGCAGAGTTGCAAGGTCCCCATACTGGGGACAGATGGGGAATTTGAATCAGAGTTGAAGAACTCACTCCAGGATGAGTAGGAAGGAACTGCGGATGCTGATTTACACCGAAGATAGACAAAAAATGCTGGAGTAACTCAGCTTCTCTGGGGAAAAGGAATGGGTAACATTATGGGTGGAGACTCATCTTCAGATTTAATAGGTGACGTTTCGGGTCGAGACCCATCTTCAGACTCTAAAGAAATCTGATGAAGGGTCCTGACCTGAAATGTCACCTATTCCTTTTCTCCAGAGATGCTGCCTGACCCACTAAGTTACACTAGCATTTTGAGTCTATCTAACTCTAGGATGATATGGTCAGCAGCGATAACCCAAAAAATACCAAATTGTTCTAAAACCCCAAGCTTATTCGTGTCTTTCAGGGAAGGAAATATTCTGTTATTTCCAGTCTGATTCTGCTGAGGCATCATTCAGGTCATCTCCTTCGTTCAAGGTGATCAGGGATGGACAATAAACAATGGCAATCCATTGATGTTGTTTTTAAGAAGGATGGTCTGGTTGGGCTGGAGATTCCTTGTGCAGACTACAGTGTTTTATGGAGTAAATGGGTCTCAAAGGTTAATTGGTTATGTAAATTGTTAGATAAGAGGCAAAACCAATTTGTGTGGAATAGCACACGAGATAGCAATGGGGCAATAACGGGGGGGAGGGGGGGAATTGAACTGTTCAATCAGGAGCTGACATGGATTTCATGGGCCGAATGGCCTTCTGTGTTGTGGTAAGTAAGTAAAGCAATTGCACAGCTTCTCTTCTTTTTGAGAAGTGGCAGAATCACATAAGGAATGGCAGGACCAGAGATAGAGTGTATTGTCCTGAGGACAGTACTCCAACATGCTGGTTTTAGTTGAAGGCGCACTTACTCGTAAGGTTGATCCTTAAATGTCTGGGTTCATAGGATGTCCATCTGAAAAGCAGCCTCCTTATAGACCTCCTCTCAACAGCTTCATCCTCAGTCAGTACTGAAGGACAGGAAACTACTGAGGAGAACAAGGCGAGGGATATGGGACAAATAAGCAAGGTTTACCAAGCATTTGGCTATGGCTCCAATCTCCCATTTTGTTGATCTTTGAGGCCCAGATTTATTCTGCTCCATCAAATTAAAGAGTGTTACCAGACAGATTGTATAGGAAGGAACTGCAGATGCTGGTTTAAACCAAAGAAAAACACAAAATGCTGGAGTAATTCAGTGGGACCGGCAGCATCTCTAGAGAGAAGGAATGGGTGACGCTTCGGGTCGGGACCCTTCTTCAGACTTACCAGAGAGATTCCTCTGGTCACTGCAATGTAGCCTTGGATAGGTGTTCATGGAGATACACTCTGACTGCATGGAGTCACAGTCAGAGAGAGATACACCTCAGAAATAGACCATTTGGCCCATTGCGCCTTGGACTACCGACTACCGACCACCTATTTCACGTTATTTGTACATCAATCCCATTTCCTTTAAATTCTCTCCCACATTCTCATCAACTCCCCCCAACCCCGACAACTCACCCACACACTTGGGACAATTTAAGTGGCTAATCTGCACATTTTAAGAGGTGGGAGAAAATCTGAGGATCGATGTGATCACAGGGAGAATGTGTAAACCCCATACCGACAGCACCAGAGGTCAGGATTGAACCGGGGTCTCTGGTGCAATGAGGTAGCAGCTCCACTGGCTGCGTCATTCTGTTGCCCTAAAGAACACTGGAGGAGTAATACTTTAGAAAACATTCACAGGGTTGCAGTTACCTTAATTTCATCTGTATGTCTCAATCATGAAGCTAGGAAGAAGGCCAACATGGGGATGTTAAACGGGTTCCCCGTTTCATTCTGGCACCAACGCTATGTTGAATGTGAGCAACAGGAGGAAGTTTATATTCAGCAAGATACCTGAGTGAGTTTAATGAAACATGACGAATATTTGCAATGTCTTCGCGGGCAACTTAATACTCAAGCTACTTTCCGAGTCTCTGGCATTCTCACCTCCCACATAGAGGTTTCAGATGGTTCATTACAAAGGAACAAAGTCTTTGGGTGGAGAGGGAATAGAGGTATATGCAACGTTCTGAAATGTTAGCATATTTGCTTATTCACAGACCAACCATTCTTGGTGGAAAATCAAAAGAAAAACTGCAAGAGATGGAAATATGAACTATAAAAACAGAAAACGCTTAGCAGGTCAGGCAGCACCTCTGGAGAGAGACGCAGAGAACTCATCGCAGGTGCAAGGTGCTTTTTCAGAAATTAGAAAGGTGGGTGAATGGAACGAGCTGCCAGAAGAGGTAATTGAGACAGGTACAATCGCAAAATTTAGGAAACATTTAGACAGGTACATGCAGTGTTTCAGGAAGCAGGCAGTCTTGCTGCCGCACACCTGCCGCTGACCGAAGACAGAGGACCTGCACGCCGAGGATAGCCCGGCCCGCCCACTGCCGGACGGCAACTCGCCAGATGGCCTGGCTCATCCACTGCGGTGTCCGAACTTGGGCCTGAGCCACCGACGTCGACAGGACCCACACCACCGAGAGCGAGAAGGGTCCCGTGAGCGAGGTGGACCAAGATCGTAGGGGGACCGCCAAGGGCATTGAGCGAGGTGGAGTGTTGAAAGCGTAGGGGGAATCGCCAAGATGTTGAGAGCAAGGTGGAACACCAGGAACAAGGTCGAACAACAAGAGTGAGGTGGAGCATCAATAACGAGGTGGAGCATCAATAACGAGTGGAGCATCAAGAGCAAGGTGGAGCATCGATAACGAGTGGAGCATCAAGAGCAAGGTGGAGCATCAATAACAAGGTGGAGCATCGATAACGAGGTGGAGCATCAATAACGAAGTGGAGCATGAAGAGAGAGGTGGAGCATGAAGAAAGAGGTGGAGCACTGTGGGTGTAGGGGGACCACCGAGACATCCGCTGAGAGTGAAATGGAGCACTGAGATCGAGGTGGAGCATCAAGAGCATAAGGGACCCGCACCGCCGAAAAAAGGGAGGGGACCTGTACAGCCGGGAGCTACCTGGCGGGGGACTACTGAGAACAAAGGGAGGATTCTGCGGGGCGCCAACGAGAAATGGTAGACCCGGTGGAGGGCTGCCTGCTGCCACGAGCGGTGGCAAGCAGAAGACAGGACAGTTCAGTGAACATCTGTAACTTTATCAGCGCCAGAAACGTGGCAATGCTTGTGTACTGCCTAGGTGAGGTCTATGGTATGATTTTACTGGGTTGGATGCAAAAATAAGCATTCCACTGTACACAGGTACATGTGGCAATAAAGCATCGTTGAATCATTGAATCTATGCCTTTCGTAATGTTATATACATCCATCAGGTTCCCCTCTCAGCTTCCTCTGATCTATGGAAACCAACCCTGCCTATGGGCCTCTCCTTGTAACTAAGACATTGTAACCCCACCTATGGGCCTCTCCTTGTAACTAAGACATTGTAACCCCACATCCCAGAAACATCCTGGTGAATCACCTCTGTATCTACTTTAGTGCAATCAGGTCCCTCCCGTATGTTACCTCTACATGTTCTTATGACGCAATCCCACAGATTTCAGAGTCAAACGCAAATGGTGCAACCAACAACTGTCACGTGCAAAATTGCACAACAGTAGCTTTGTGATGAAAATTCAGTCAATTAAATACAGGTTTCAGGGGCGGCACAGCGATGCACTAATAGAGTTGCTGCCTTATAACACCAGTGACCCTAGTTAGATCCTGACTATGGGTGCTGGCTGTACAGAATATGTATATTCTCCCCGTGACCGCGTGGTGCTCCGATTTCCTCCCACATTCCAAAGACATACAGGTATGTAGGTTCATTGGCTTCAGTAGATATTGTAAATTGTCCCTATTGTGCAGGATAGTGTATGGGGTTATTCCTGGTTGGGGCGGACTTGGTGGGCCGAAGGGCCTGATTCTATGCTGTATTTCTAAACTAAACTAAGCTAAAAATACAAGTCGTCATGGAATAAACCACGTTTCCATACCATATATTAGATATATTATAATTGATGAAGTAGGGATGACTATTAGTTGTACAGTGGCCTAATTGTTTGTAATGCAATTTCAATTGTGGACTAAAGAACCACTTAAAAGTCTGAAGAAGGGTCTCGACCCGAAACATCACCCATTCCCTCTATCCAGAGATGCTGCCTGCCCCGCTGAGTTACTCCAGCATTTGTGTCTATCTTCGGTGTAAACCAGCATCTGCAGTTCCTTCCTACACTTCAAGTCAAGTCAAGAGTTTATTGTCATGTGTCCCAGATAGGACAATGAGATTCTTGCTTGCTGCAGCACAACATGATATTGTAGTCATAAATACAGATCAGAGTGTCCATATACCATAGAACATATATATATACACACATCAGTAAACAGATAAAGTGCAATAGGTTGTTATAGTTCATAGTTTGTTTGAAGTTGTGTTTAATAGTCTGATGGCTGTGGGGAAGAGGATGTTCCTGAATCTGGATGTTGTAGATTTCAGGGTCCTGTACCTTCTACCCGATGGCAGCGGAGAGATGAGTGTGTGGCCAGGATGGTGTGCGTCCTTGATGATGCTGGCAGCCTTTTTGAGGCAGCGCCTGCGATAGATCCCCTCGATGGTAGGGAGGTCAGAACCGATGATGGACTGGGCAGTGGTTATGATTTATTGCAGCCTTTTCTGCTCCTGGACGCTCAGATTGCCATACCAAGCCATGATGCAACCGGTCAGCATGCTCTCTACTGTGTTCAAGAAGGAACTGCAGATGCTGGAAGATCGCCTATTTCCTTCGCTCCATAGATGCTGCTGCACCCGCTGAGTTTCTCCAGCAATTTTGTGAACCTTCCTGCTCTCTACTGTGCACCTGTAGAAGTTCGAGAGAGTCCTCCTTGACATGCAGAATCTCCATAATCTTCTCAGGAAGTAGAGGCGCTGATGTGCTTTCTTTATGATTGCATCAGTGTTCTGGGACCAGGAGAGATCTTTGGAAATATGCATAACCCAGGAATTTGAAGTTCTTGACCCTTTCCACCATCGACCAATTGATATAAACGGGACTGTGGGACCCCATCCTACCCCTTCCGAAGTCCACAATCAGTTCCTTGGTTTTGCTGGTGTTGAGAGCCAGGTTATTGTGCTGGCACCATTTGGTCAATCGGTCGATCTCACTTCTATACTCTGACTCGCCCCTATCAGTGATACGTCCCACAACAGTGGTGTCGTCGGTGAACTTGACGATGGAGTTCGCACTATGTCCGGCTATGCAGTCATGAGTATAGAGTGAGTACAGCAGGGGGCTGAGCACGCAGGCTTGAGTTGCTCCTGTGCTGATTGTTATCGAGGATGACACAAGTCCACCAATACGGACAGACTGTGGTCTGTGAATGAGGAAGTCGAGGATCCACATAAAACTTACTTTGAAAATTGACCAGAACAGATGCTGTCTGATAAAACTACTGTCAAGGGGAAAGAATATTGCTTCCCACAGCAATCAGATAACATTGGTGGTACACAAAATTGCTGGGGAAACTCAGCGGGTGCAGCAGCATCTATGGAGCGAAGGAAATAGGCGACGTTTCGGGCCGAAACCCTTCTTCAGACTGATGGGGTGTGGGGGGGGGGAGAAGGAAGAAAAAGGGGAGGAGGAGGAGGAGCCCGAGGGCGGGCGGATGGGAGGGTGGGAGGAGACAGCTAGAGGGTTAAGGAAGGGGAGGAGACAGCAAGGGCTAGCAAAATTGGGAGAATTCAATGTTAATGCCATCCGATAACATTGTCTGTTTCACCGCAGTTAGCCACTGAAATTGAGAAGTGATTGTTTACAAAGACACTTGAGTAACGATACTCTATTAAGCAGCCTTTAGTATTTTTAGCTTGCAGTAACAAATATAACTTTAAAGCTGTTAAAAAACACAGAGTTTAGAAAATGCACGTGTGAAATTCTCTAGCTCCAAATCCCCTCGTCCTCACTAACACATGCTATTTTAACACAATTTTTTCTAACACAAGGTTTCTTAGGAACACAACTATTGTGTTACAGTAGAACTGCCTAGAATATTTTAGTTTAGAGATACAGCGCAGAAATAGTCCCTTCAGCCCATCGAGTCTACGCCGACCAGCGATCCCCACACACACACACAAGGGACAATTTCGAAATGTTACCAAAGCCAATTAACCTACAAACCTGTGCGTCTTTGGAGTATGGGTGGAAACCGGAGCTCCCGGAGAAAACCCACGCAAGTCACGGGGAGAAAACATACACAGTACCCGTAGTCAAGATTGATTCTGGGTCTCTGGCTCTGTAAGGCGGCAACCCTACCGCTACTCCACCATGTCACCCCTTGCTCCGATTACATTCCATCTGCTATTTCTCCAACCAAAAAGAGCATATTCTGCTGACCTTTCAATTCAATTACCTGCTTTCACGCACCACACAAGGAATTTCTGAAACCAGGGTGCAGTACATGATTGTAAAAACATCAAAAGTGGACCACAGGTAATGCAGCCAGAAATAATTCTCGGTATATATGCCAGTGGCATATTCAAGCTGGTAATTACACCATACGGAAGGTGTTGGGAATCTAGTAGTGACAATAACAATTTGCTGTTTCATAAGAAATTTGAACTTTAACCAATTTCATAAGTATATGTTCCACTGCCTTATGAACCTGCTAGGATCTGACTGCATTGGAGAGAGTGCAGAGGAGATTCTTCAGGATGTTGCCTGAAAAGGGAAATATTAGTTATGGGGTGAGATTAAAAAGGCTGGGGTTTTCCCAGGAGGAGGGAGGCTCAGGGGTGACTTAATGGAGGTAAAAAAAATAATTAGAGGCACAGATAGGGTAGACAGTGAGAATCCTATTCCTGTGGTAGTAACATAGGTTTAATTAGAGTGGAAGAAGATTTAAAGATGATTTGAGAGTTGCTTTTCCCCCCCACAGAATTGTTGATAGATGGAACCCATTGCCAACAGAGGTGGCAATATATGGAACATACTGTCAGAGGAGGTAGTTGAAGCAGGGACTATCGCAACGTTGAATAAACAATTAGACAGGTACATGGATAGGACATGGTTAGACATGGACATGGGCCAAACGCAGGCAGATGGGGCAAGTGTAGATGGGACATGTTGGTCGCTGTGAGCAAGTTGGGCCGAAGGGCATGTTTTCACTGTATCTCAGTCGTTATGCCAATAATAAACCAATACCAATACCAATAATTATGTCCTTCCTTTGAGATTCATGGACAAGGGGAAACATCTTGACGTACCCAATCTCAGTAAATTCACCGAAGATAGACACAAAATGCTTGAGTAACTCAGAGGGACAGGCAGCATCACAAGGTAGAAGGAATGGGTGACATTTCTGTCGAGACCCTTCATCAGACTGAGAGTCAATCTCCCTCACTTCATTTTTCTCTCACACTGAACACTTGGCAGCATCCAGTAAGCTTTGTTGCCCAGAATTTCTGCTCCTCCCTTACTAATTAAACTTCTGTCAATCTCCACCTTAAAAATATCATAGAAACATAGAAAATAGGTGCTGGAGGAGGCCATTCGGCCCTTCGAGCCAGCACCACCATTCATTGCGATCATGGCTAATCGTCCCCAATCAATAACCCGTGCCTGCCTTCTCCCCATATCCCTTGATTCCACTTGCTCCTAGAGCTCTATCTAACTCTCTCTTAAATCCATCCAGTGACTTGTCCTCCACTGCCCTCTGTGGCAGGGAATTCCACAAATTCACAACTCTCTGGGTGAAAATGTTTTTTATCACCTCAGTCTTAAATGGCCTCCCCTTTATTCTAAGACTGTGGCCCCTGGTTCTGGACTCGCCCAACATTGGGAACATTTTTCCAGCATATAGCTTGTCCAGTCCTTTTATAATTTTATATGTTTCTACAAGATCCCCCTCATCCTTCTAAACTCCAGTGAATACAAGCCTAGTCTTTTCAATCTTTCCTCATATGACAGTCCCAGGGATCAATCTCATGAACCTACACTGCACTGCCTCATTCACAAGGATGTCCTTCTTTAAATTAGGAAATTATCCTTTGATTTGGCCTCCACAACCGTCTGTGGCAATGAATTCCACAGGTTCACACGCTTGCATCACTAAGCATAAATATTTCATGGCACTAACCCAGTCATGCATATCAAGGCAAACTATTGACAGGCATCAGCTCTACCAGTTGTGCCATTGTGCTACAAAGCTGGTAGAGCTGCTGTCTCACAGCTCTTGTAACCCGGATTCAATCCCGACCTTTGCTGTCTATGAGGAGTTTGCACGTTCTCCCTGTGCGCTTCACTCCACATGATCTGATTTCCTGCTGCATTGCAAAGATGCACGGGTTGTTAGGTTAATATTCCTCTGTAAATTGCCTCTGGTCAGTGGTAGAATCTGGCAGGAATCGATGAGAATGTGGAGATCATTTTTTACTGGGAAAACATATGAGGTGGTGGGTGTGTGGGGGGGAGGGGGGGGGGGGGGATAGGATTGACCTGTGAGCTGGTTTAGACCTAATGGGCTGAATGTCCGCCTATGTCATATGGAAGTTCAATATGTGGAAATGAATAGGAAAATAAGAATATCAACTATGCTCCAAAACAAGAAATAATCTGCCAAAACACATGCAAACTATAAGATTATACCCCTGAAAGATCTAATTACACCAATAATCCACAAAAACAAATAATCAATCCAGACAAAAACAACAGGATGATTTGCAAAACCTTCCTTAAATCCACCAACACACGCTAATGACACGGTAGCATGCAACAATAAACCGCAGCAACCTTATACCAGAATCTTAAACCTACGTATCAAGGCAAAAATGCTTTGTCAGGATGGAAACATCTACATTCCCCATCACTGTCACCAGAAGTTCCCCAAGGGCTCGGTAACATTAAACACTTCAAAGAGCACACTCAACTTAACAAACAGGACACGACATATTATATGGAGCCAATTAATATGTGAAATATGGAAGCAGGGAAGGCAGTTTAGCGACCTGCAACACAATCCCTTTCATTGGCCGATGGAGGTTGTCCACAGGCGAATGTTTGAGGTAACCTCCAGGGACTCTGGCAGAGATCAGCACTGATGCTTGAATTCATTCTTTCCTGATTTGTGCATGGCATTCTGTTGATGCACCCAACATTGAATATCATTTATGGAAGGCTGCTGGGATCGCCTTCAATCCCTATGCAAACCAACCCTCTGTTTCATTTTCTTGTGGAATGTTTCTAGCACTGATTGCATTTTTACAGGAGACAGAATTTCGAAGTTTGCCTCTATTACCCATATCCATTCCACAG